>NC_071982.1:17204697-17331832 GCF_026283585.1 Hylaeus volcanicus
ATACACGCGCGAAAAGCGTCTTTTCTCCTCGTCCTCCACCCCCCACTACGACACGCGCCGGTCCCTTCGTGCGGATGGACGATCATACCTTATGTACGGCACGCCGCCGTCATCCGCAGGACGGACAGTCGTTCGTTTCGTATTCGAAGCTGACCACTCGCCACTTTCGTGCGGTTCTGACCCCCTCGACCTCTCGTGGTTCGTGTGTGGGTGTACGTGGCCCTTGGACGTGGTCCACTCTGCGAGGGAATTCGCTCTGGTCCGGTTACGAACGTCTTTGGGATGTGCGAAGGGTGGCGAAGACGGGTACAAGAGTTTGCGACGGAGGAGGGCGGATAATTTCGTGGTACTGGGGGATATTTCGTTTCTTCCTTGGAAAATCGGGGTGAGTTTCTGGAGGGCTTCGAGCACCTGAAAGGTGGTTTGTATTGTTTAGGAGAGTCGAGGGTTGCTACGTATGTTTGCAATAGTTTTGAGACGGTTTCTATTCTTTTGAAATGTCTTCTAATTATCTTAATAATTTTTAAGTTGGAAATCTCCCAAGACCGTTCCACAAAGTACCTACAGTGATTACGTAACGAGTCACGTGGCTGTGCTGACCCCTTGGTCATCTCGAACGATCCAAGCAATCACGATAATGTTTATGGCTGGTGATACTCGACCATTTCGATAAATAATAAAAATAACGTTCCTTCTCAAACGTTCTCAACCTTGACAGTTTAATTAGCCTCTACGAAGCTTCCAATACGTTCTTCAAAGATCTTTCCATTTCAATTATATGTCCAAAGCCATAGATCTTGATGCTCTTCAGGATCCACACGCGACACCTTAACGGTACCAGGGTGAATCGTCGGAAAAAAACGAGCTGCATTTAAATACATAAGTAACGTTACGGGGGAAATTACAGTTATCGGTATGGAATAAAATCTGCCCAGCTTCCTATAAATGTAATTTATTGGAATTTGAACGGGTCGACCGAATCGATCGTAACTCAAACGTTTACGACCGTCCCGTCAGATTCCTAGTCGGTCCGTGTAGCTATAAATTTTTCCTGCCATCGCTTGTTTATTTAAGAGTCCGATCAGACGAGATTAGTAGATTCGTTAACGCAATTTTTTTAAATCCCCAATGGAGGCAGTCACAATCGATCAGAGCTAGCGCTGAGATTATTTAAACAATTTAGTATTCAAAATTTTCTAAATGACACGCACTAAAACATTGCAATCTCAATCAGAAGAATTAATTTATTAGATTTCTAAAGGTTATTCAATACCGTTGGATCCATGAATCGTATTATATCAAATGGAGTAGATAAAAAATAATATAATATAATAATAAAGTAGATGTTCCTGAAAGTACACCCTAATCAAGCGCGCCAACCCAACAACCATTAAATTGTTCCTCATCCCCGTACTTTCTAGAACAGCGTTACAAACGATTCGTGTCGTTCTTCATAAAGCGTTATCAATCTTAAAATTGGGAACGTTGTACCGTGCCACCCGAAGGCTGCGTCATTAACTTTTGCGAAACTTTGTCGAAGCACCTTTCAAGCGGGCGGCACGATATCTGGAAATTAACGCGATTACAATCGGAATTAACGAACTCGTGTTCTACACGGTTCGCGCATAACGGTAACACAGTCCTCCGGGGTAAAAAAGAAACCGCTTGACTTTCCCTGCATGCGATTCTATTCGCCAGAGCTAAACTTGATAAACTAAAACAACCACTAGCCATTTCCACGTCAACGGCGCTCTTGACGTCCAGTGACGCAACCGAGAGGGCTGCAAAGCAGCAATTAACAAAGACACGGGAAAAGTTTAGTTAACTCTTTTGTGTAGAATGAAACTTTTCTATCAGATTGGTTTGAAACATTATTACGTGTTTTTACAAATAACGAAAATGTATCGAAGAGTGACAGAAAGAGATAACTGTAAACGTGAAAGTAAACAAATGTGAATAAATGTCGCCTCGTTATTTGCAAAAATTTCAAAAAGTATTTCGTACAAACCTTAAAAGGTGTAAAATTCTATATAAAAAAAAAAATGAAATAAACTGCTCATCTATTCGCGCTAATAAACTTTCAGCAAAGCGTCGGAGGGTATTTGGCGCGCCACTGGCGAGTGCGAATTTATCTACGGCGTGGCGCGTGCGATTACAAACAAAACGTCACAGAAATACGATAATCGCTACGCTAAATTTTCCGTCCTATTCGCTCTTTCATCGAGCAATTTACAATAAACCGCGCGAACACGATAAATCGCGTGACGCGGGGCAATAACAGCCCCGAATCTCCGTTCAACATCGCGGCGCGCACCAAGAGCGTCGCGGCACGTTCGCTCAACAGAGACCACTGGTCCTGCTTGCAAAGGAGAGTTGAGTTTGAGATAGTTTGTCTCATTATTCTAATTTGATACTAATTTATACAATTTATAAACCTTTTATATTCAAACCCGTAATTTTAAGATCCCCTTCAGGTGTCTACCTACATAAATTAATGCTACACAATTTCGCAAATTCACCCCTCCCGGCCTCAAACTTCTCGTCCACGTGGTTCCACCACAGCAAGTACCTACGTATCAAGACGTAACGGTCTTCAAGGTGGCGTAACTCCTTAAGTAACAGAAGTAACTGCCCCGTAAACAACCGTAAACGATTACCCGGATATCCAGCTCCGCCATTAGCCCTACTTGGGTTTATTTTAAGAACCGCGTAACGATGCGTTTCGACCACGTTTTCGGTTATTTCGTATCTTCTCCGATGCACGGAACGATCGGTTGCATCGACGGGGGCTCCCTCTTATTAAGTTGCGCGATGCGTTCGAGCGGCGATACAGGCGGTCCCGATCTACGGAGACGCCGCGGTAGATTGTCATTAAACCGGTCGTCTCGGTTATATGCTACCTTTTCGGGTTTATGTTCCGCCGCGTGGTCGGATAAACGGTGCTAATTGTACGATAAATTGTCCAACAGAGTAGCAGTTTCCCCATCCACCTCTTCTTCTCTTCTAGGGACCTACTCGAGCATAATAAAGGTAGGGGACGAGGCCAAGTACTCGCGATAAGAATGTCGTTAATTCCTTTGGGGATAATTGCGCCGATAATATGCCGCGCGTTCGAAACCGTGGGCCATTTCTGAGACTCGATTGGGGAATTACTCGTTCGTTGCAAAACGGGGACCCGTTTGTTGCACACGCCCACGCGAGACGCTCGTAAAAGACCCCGAGAGTTTTTACAAGAGTAGGTATTTCAGATTTCGTCGAAATTTTTATGACTGCCGTTGAACAGCGACGAAGATATAAACGGGCCATGAACTGTAGAGGACAAGGCCCCTTACGATGATGAGGCGTCGACAGAGTAGAAAATTGTAGCGTGCACCTGCCTGACGTTTATCGTGAGTGATAGTGAGAATTAAAAGAGGCAACCGAAAACAGCTGCCGATGAATAAGTGAAAATACCTGAGATTAATGAACGGAAGCCACGTCAGGCATTTATATTTATTCGAGGAGGTCGAAAACATGTTGCAAAAGGGACGGCATATCATCCCCAATTTACACTTATTAACTCTGGCACATGAATTTAATTGAGAATATATTTTCTAAAAAATATATGACTAAACTTGAAAATCGTTTACCAAGTTACTTTCTTTTCATTTTCACTAGAAATATTCATTTAGGAGAAGCTTCCTCAAGAAAGAATCAAGTCTTATCCAACACTGGACAGAACATGTATAGCAAGGCAGTTTATTAAAATGATTTATAGGGAGCCGAATGCCCTTACTGTTCTGGACACGGTTATCCTGGACCTTTCGTCCTCGCCCCGCTTCAATGCATAACGCGCCGAATCGATCGATTCTTGTTTCGCCTAATCACGAAAGCGTTTGCTTCGAGTTTCGAGTGATCGCCGCTTTGGGAAACGGATCTGGACGTTTATTCGGCGCCCTTTGTAAGGGGACTCGAAAGGGTTGACGGGCCTTTTTTTAGGAGCGTGGCGAATCGTGTCGCGAAATTTTATGAGGCCGTTAAACCAACCTGAATTGCACCTGATTGACGTGCAGGCATGATTTGCTGGCAAACTGGGGCGGTGCAAGTATTTTAATACTGTGCACTTCCTACTTTTGAAGTGATTCTTCTTGACTTAAACCTTGATCTTGTATATTATAGATTAATATTTATATTTGAGAGTTCAGAATTAATTAAATATAATATAATCCTTTGTAAGTGGCTCTTCGAGTTCCTCCTCTAAACAAAGTCGCGAAATGACTGTCTCAGCATCCACGGAACATCGCTAACACGACATAATAATGCTTCCTCGTCGACAGAGTGTCGTTGATATATTCTCGTGGATTACTGTCAGCATCTGGCACTGTCTACCTAGGCTAAAGGACATCATCCGAGATGAAACCAGTGAAATACTATGTAATGATAAAAATCTCATAGAAAGAATATTATTTCATATTCTACTATGATATCTTAATAATTTTTATATTATTACAATCAATAGTACACCTTTACAGTAACAAAGTTTTTTCTTACAATCATTGCTTTGCACAATATCATTAACTTCATTTTCAAGTCTCCAAAGCCTAAATGATCAATTACCCTTCCCTTTGCATCCTCTTCTAATTGCTGCTTAATTTAAGAAATAAACCCCCAAAAATCTGAACTCTCTTTCACCTCCAAAAACGTTCCAGCCAGCTGCCAAACCGTGCACGAACGGGGTCGCCTGGTAGCCTAACCACGAATTATCTCACGGATCTCGTGTTTCGAACGGCGGGGGCCCTTTCGAAAACCGTGGGGTCCGAAAAACGCTATCGGGACGGCGCGGCGAGGCGCGCGTGAACGGCCCGCTGGAATTCGAACGCGGAACGGTGGTATCAGCGACGATTCCGTGATCCAGCCTCGATCCTTCGGCCGAGTAGAGCGCACCCTTCGAGATCGATCACCGATAATGCTCCCCGAGAGCACACCGAGCGGGACATTCCGTTCCGTTCCGCTCGGTAGCGGCCAGCCCCCGAATCTGCGTCCGTCGGCGCGGAATGAAGCGATGCATCTTTCGCCGAGGCGGATCACGGACCCGTTCCGAAACGGAGTCGTGGACGGAGAAAAAGACGGAGCACCCGGGTATCCGAGGGCGAAAAAACGGCATCGGTGGGGCCCGGAGGATACTTGATGGCGCGATAGTTCCCTAAAGACGGATGGCGGACCGGGAGTCATGATCGCCGAAAGTTATGCGACCGTTCTTGCTCTGAAACAGAGAGGCGGTGAAGGGGGGATTGGACTCCTTCCGTGGGCAGACATTATCCCCTTGTAATCGTAGGGCCCCCGCGAAATGCCACGAACGTGGAGCAACCTGCGACGATAGGGAGAGGGGGCCTGCCTCGACCTCTTTTATACTGGATACGTGCGAGCATCCGCTCGGGGACCGATCCTCAAATATGCCCAATTAGCCCGGGCTGACATAATAAGTAGATAAACAACTCTAAATCCTTCTCGCGCGGTGAGATCAGAGGCGCGAACTTTTTCTGAGGGGAACAGGGGGCAGCGACAAGAAGAGGCCCCCGAGGCCACCACCGCCACCTCCTCCCATACGGCGGCTACGTCTGTTTCTCTCCTCGTTCGGTTCATAGGCCTCCGTGTCTCTTTGTGTCGGGCGACGGTACTACTTTAGGGTCGATTTAGTCACCCGTCCGTCAGGAACGTTCCGGTTTTTCGCGACTGTTCCACTCGTTTTGCCGGTAAATCGTGCCGCTCGGAACTGTTCTTTACCGCGGCGGGGCATGCCGATCGGACGGCCGACACGGTGGGGGCACAACGAGAGGGGCCTCGGAGATTTATCGGGGAACTGCAGCCGTCGACGGGGTCCTGTCATATCTGTGCACCGATTCCTCAGATAAAATGAACGCGTTGCACCCTGTAATATCGCATTCGCGGCATATTACTGACAGAGGCTTTCGTCAACGAGCCCTCCTCGAATTGAAATGTGGGTGTTGGCGAACGAGATCCGACGTGGAATAATTAAACCCCGGGACGTAATTGGGCCTTGGACGCGGAGTTGTAATGGGGTGCACTCATCGCGAATTGCAATCTTAGAAAAATGCGCTCGGCTATTTGAAAGTAAAATCCAACGAGGAAGCAACGAGCCGCTTTCGTGAGCCTCAGCGGGCGACGCGACGATTACCAACGACATTCTACTGATAATTAACTCTTTTTTCCAACTGCCCCCAGGCCGTCGAACGGCGACGCGCAATTTTCATGACGCGTCTAGGCGTTAAAAATTCGCGCCGTATCGCGCGACGATCGTTGATTATTCGAAGGCTTCTAATGAAACACCTCCGTCGCTTGCGCAGCTTTGGTCTACGTCAGTCGTCGGTGAGCCTGACAAATGGGCAACTTCAACGAGGAACGTGTGATTACTGTAATGGGAAATTAAATCTGCGAATTGCACACACGAGACTGTTGAAAGGAGTGAGTGATTAGCAATTAGGGTTTCTAAATTTATTCGGAAAATTGTTCGTTAATACTCCATAATCTGTCTTTCTTGAAGACTCAATAGATGTCTAACAGTGGAACGAGCGTGTCTCGCACGGAATTAAATTTCGTGTACATAAACGTAGCGAGTCGCGTGGAAATGCAGTTTCTTCGTGTTTACACTGTTATACTATCGTAGGTTATTTCTGAAATTATTACGGTTAATCTATCTAGCATCTTCCGCGACGAATCGCGTCGTTTGCCGGCTCCGCCGTTTCGATAGCTTCGACGCATCCTGAATGTTAATGTCGGCCCCCTTCGGTCGGCCCTCTCCCAGTTTTCGCGCGGCATACGGTAATACCAGGCGTAGATTTAATAATGGAATGGTTAGCGGATCTCGGGGCTAACGCGTTGCAATTTTTGGAAGAGGAGTACGTGAGTGGCATGTGGCGAGGAACACCCTCGACGAGGCACGTAATCTATTTGTTGAGCGACCGCAACTTCATCTGGGGAGGATGCGTGTCCCAGGGTTGCTCTGGTGAGGAAATTGGCGAAAATGTTGCGAATATTTTGGAGCAGAATCGTAGAAGAATTCTTGAGAGTAAATAGGGGCACGAGTTTTATAGTTTCATCGAGTAAAGAAGATTTCTAAAAGGAGTGGCTTGAGCAAAAGGGATGAAATTGGGGCAAATACTTCTTATAAATACGTACAATCAGTCTATTGAAGAAATTTGTTTAAATTAAATGGTAGAATTGATAATCCCAAATGTATATTTGTATAAATGTAAGGTATACGAACACTTGCAGGCGACTTTGAGATCCAATTGATTGACAAACGTGTCGCATTTCGCGCCTCGAGGACCTATCAAGAGCCCCTGTCTATGTCTCGCGCGAATTCATTCGCGCCTTTATCGCCTAATAAATATTACGAGCGAAGCAAAGGCAACTGGGTGCTCGTTCCTCGTGTAAACCGACCAAATAGTCGTTCGAGAGACCATTCGAGCAACGAAAAACTCCGCGGTGTCTCGGAACTCGTAAGAATCGCTATTAAGGGCAAATCCAAGGGGCGATACACGCGCGCGAGGAAAATCCCCGCTACGATCGACGCTAACCGGCTCGTAACCATTCCTGGCCGATGTAAAACCGACTTTAATACCATTGTATTTCCGCCCTTAAGAATCTCCGTATCTTCAAACCGTTGCTGCTCGCGTCATGGGGGCACTAGGCACTCGAATTGCTCCCAAATCGTTTTAAAAATTAATTTCAGAGAAACGAGTACAAGTTCTGACTTTGTATATTAAGGATTAAGAAATTTGTAGTAAACTGAAAGGTAGGATCTTTCTCACATGAAATTGTCTGCTCATCAAACTGCAATGTATCGAGAACTGTACCAAGCACTTAAAACGGCATAAAGCGACAGGAAACGTTCCGTCACTGGAGAGATTCTCCCAAACGGCTCGCTCCTCCTCGAATTCGCGGCATCGAGGTCTCCCAAAGCACGCGAGAATTTCACGCCAGTTAAATTTAATCCTGATCGTCCTCGTTATACTCGCGCCACCGCTATTGACACATTCCGACGACCGTAAAAGTCTAATCAGCGTTCGACCAATCGAGATTACAACATCGCTCGAAGACGCCCCGAACACTCCCGAGCCGCTTAATAACAATATTCGTAACAACTCCGGTGTCTCGTTACCGGGAATCCGTTCGGAAATTATCGTCGTCGAGCAATCAGCCTCGTAAAGCCCGCCGTTTAAAATGGCGACGGCAAAATAACCGCCGCGCGAATTAATTAAACCCAGCCAAGCCGACTAATTTTCATCGCGCTGATTTATACCGGAACCCCCGGAATTTTACGGCTCTCCGCAGTCAACAGAGAGATAGAGAGATAGAGAGAGAGAGAGAAAGAGAGAGTAGAGTTTTACACGCGTCGAGGACCTAGTAGATTTGCATTCTAATTGTTGCGCGATCCGACAAACAGGCAGCCATTACCAGAACAGCTCGAAATCGAGGATGGGAGGACAAGACCGGAGGCGGAAAGAGCGTCTGGATGGATCGGAGGTGTCGAAGAACGTCGACAGGCATGCAGGTCGTAAAAGAGGCAACGTAAAGGCTTATCTTATCGGGGGCCGATGATCCTTCCCGAAAATCGTTCCTATTACGTCAGACGCGATCCAGCCACCAGTTGCCGATAAATACGAGCAACCTCGGGATTAACCGCGCTCGGGAGCCCGTAAAATTTAATTTTCCTCATTTACCGAGGCTACTGAATTTTTTTAATTAAACCCTCTCCTCCTCTGATTCGCCCCCCCCCCCCCTCGTCCCGGCCGCACGAGGCTTCCGTTATGCCGAGTTTTGGGTGAGTTGATCTAAGGACGACAAAGCTCGTCTGCTAAGCGCAATACAAGAGAATATCAAGGTATACTACCGGCATTTATAGTTATATCCCGCCCAATGGACGACGAGTCAAGGATTCCCAGACAGCTGCGACTTTCCCAGGATCATCAACCCCAGACCCTGAAATGCTCTTTTAATTATCCTCGAAGAGACGGGATGATCGAGTCGCAACTAATTCGACACAATGCGAAGGAGTCACTGGCATCGGGATGTAACCTGTCGCTCCCACGACACGGGAGTTAATGAATACGTACTTAGGTGAGCGACTGGTGATTATGCTTAATCCTTTCGCTGTTTAATTCATACAATTGAAAAATGTACTGTAAAATGAATTTTGTTGTGTGTTGTAATCTTGTCTGAAGTAAATAAATATAGGTGGGGGGTTATTACGTGCAAGGAGCTCATGGCGAAGAGACCAAAGAAAAGCTGGAGACCGCACAATGGCGAACATTATGCGAGGAGAGAGGTTGCGCGCGATTTAAAAATTAAATCGCGCCACCAAAGCCCGCGGTCTTCCTCCTTTCCTTCCTCCATTACCTTTTCCCATCCTTCGTCTGTATCTTGTTCCTTCAGCGAGGGATCGTAAAAAAATGCAACTAATTAACGACCAAAAAGTCCGCTCAGCGGGGAAGGTTTTTGTGCGGGCCCAGTTGAGAGTTCAGGCTAGTCTACTTATCGAATCTTTCTTTATTCGAATTTGTGACCACTCCGGTGATTCGTATACTCAACGAGTGTATGTCTCACACCAACTTCGCGCGTTTGCTTCTCTTTCCATTCGATCATGTCTCATTCATCGCACAGAATTATCGACGATCCCGATAGAAACAGACAGCTCGCTCCTAAATGAATCGAGCCAAGATTAGAGACTATGCGATCGAGCTTTCAACGATTTCCTATACCGCTCTCGGAGTAACTCCATTCAATATTTTCCATTGTGACAAGAAAACTCTGAATAATCAATACTAGGTAATCTCGTATTTAAAGTGTGAAGTGATCGATAACTTCGTTCATATCACCTTCTCTACTAATCATCCACGCCATTTTCTGAATAACACGATAAACGTAAATTTTTCACATTCTTTCCTCAGAAATAAAGCATTTCTCAAAAGAAGCTTTAAATATTTTCTCATGTGCATCTTCGCTTAAATTAAAATTCTAAACAAAGCCCCATTTGACGAGCCTTTTATTTTCCTCATTTCTCTACACTGGAAACTTTTTGTCTCCATCGTATTGTAAAATATTCTTTTAGTTTCGCCATTTATTCCAGGATGGATCCCCCAGGGGTCCGTGGAGGACAGTTCGAGACACATTGAAGTAAAGGATCGAGTGTAAAAAAGCGACGGGCGCTCCATGGCGAGCGATCTATAATGAAGAATGCACCAGGGCGATGTGTCGCATACATATTTATAGGAGCCGACTCTGGCGGACAGATTTTACAGTTTACATATTAATTACATCGTTAAGGATTCCACGGCGCCGCGTGTACGGTAGATTACGGTTTTGATATGCGATTTAGGAGAATTAGCATGCGCGGCGGCTGACGCCGATACGACGACCGAAAAACCTATTCATGAATGCGCGTTGCGACTAGCGAAAGGACAACAATCGCACAACGAGACTGGAACGGAGCGAAATCGAGCAAGATAGGATTTTTAATTACGTTTACTAAACGATCTAAATGGAATAATGAGAAAATTAAAAAATTTTAGTCATCTCCTGATCAGAAAATGATTTGTTATGGATCAATAGCTGATGGATTTATTTTCTTTTTTAATCGGACACTTTAGATTATTGAATCGATCGAAGAAGGACGTCGAACCGTGCAGAAATGAAAATGTAACGTTTGAAGAATCGATTAGGGATCACGACAGATCTCGAAACGCGCGATCCGTCTCGACTGCAATCTAATTAATCTAATTAAGCCGCTGGAGTGGCTCGTTACTGCGCCGCGCGCGCGAGAGAAGAGAGAGCCGAAGAAACGTCCTGAAGCGGATCGGTAGCAAGATCGCTCGACGACGGGAGTACAGTCCCTGTCATTCTTCTAAGAAAACTTGTCGTTAACAATAAAAAAATAATACTTGAAGAAAATCAATGCTCTGGAACGTCCAACGAACACGTGTATATATAATGAAAAGAAGCGGTTGATGCATAATTCAAATAATAATATTCCATTAAAAAATGATTACAGCATATCATTATTTAAATTATTCGACGATCGATTTCATTGATAGTGAACAGGTAACCAAGAATTGATCTTGTAAGGTTAATTTGATCTGATGCTAATAAAGATCCGTATCCGCTCGAGTATTTTTTCTGAAATTTCTGAATCGGTTTAACGTATGATTAAGAAATGAGAACTAGTTTTTTTTTCTGTGCAAGTCGCAAGCACAGGGGCCACAATTGTGCATAATGTAGCAGACTTCGATACGCGAGTTCTTGTTTCCTAATAAAAATTAAAAATACATAATTAATTTATTCCTGGTCGTGCTCGATGCGAATAAAAATCGAACGAAGAGCTGTGTATAATTTTATTGGAAAAATCTTACTAAAATTCTGAACAGAACTGTGGAATATACGTAGTAACAGTTAATTACCCGTAGTTCCTACTGCAATAAGTATCAAGGCTCTGTGAATGTTTCATGAACCAAGAACATTTAATATTTACCTAGGTTTCAGTCTAAAAATAGAAAATGAAGGTTTAAAGGCTAACGGAATAACGGAATCATCCATCAAAGAGATTACCTAGGCAATTTTCATTTAAAATTCAATATGCATTTCAGTCAATCCAAGCAGTTCCCTCATTTCCTTGATTCCATAATTCCATTTCGACTAGTACTATACTTATTCCTCCTTTTCATTATAAAACCAAAACTCATTAAATCTTCTTACTCCCGTTATAATCGAACAGCTTTGAAAAACACCGAGGAACCCCATAAATAAAAACAGTTAAAAAACTGACCTTAATAACTATGCTCGGCAAGGCGTCCATCATTTTTATTCAATTATTATTGCAGGCATTATCATATCGAGAACTGAAATTACTGTTAAATCAGCTTCCCAAAGCGTGTAATTATGCAAAATATATTTTTGCCGGAGAGCTGCGACTCCAATTATTATTTGAAAAATCGTGGAATACTGGCGCGTACTGTACCTACGCGCGGTGTCCCCAAGATCGCCGATTAAATCGTTCGTCCGACGAGTTTTCTCGAACGGGTGACCGTGTGGTATGAAAACCGAGGCGACGCGGGAGTTACAAGTGTACCGAGCCGCTTCGTTAATTACGATCGTTAAAGTGCGTGCGCGGCAATTGCACGGAGGGATTTCCGTGCGCCGAAAGGATCGACTCGATCGTGTCGAGCTTACCGACGATGTCAGTTACCCTGCCCCGGACGAGCGAGAAGGAGGACGAAGAAGCGGGAGGAGAAAGTACGCGAAGGAGAAGAGAATTCCTGTCCACTTACCCATGGCGTCTGAAACAAAAGAAAGAGAGAAGCTTTAGTCGAATTTTGTCCGCACAGTTTTCCGTCGATCATTACTAACTACCATTCCCACGATCGCCCCATTGTTAAGAGAATTCGAATAATTTTGAGTATTAACTCAGGGCGTACAAGTATTTTTTATACATTTTCTAAAGTTACTTGTTATGATCCGAAGGAGAACTATATGATTAAAAATGTTAAATAATTGATGTAATTATTTAAACATTTTAATGTCCATTAAGAATTACAAATAAATAAATAGTGTCCAATAAATTTGTTCGGTGTAAAGCTGTATGTTCGAGAAAAGCGATCTTGAAAATTCCTCGGGCTCGTATGAGGCAGACGTGTCTGTCCATTACCGACTACTTCCACTTACGATGGCATTTGCAACTAACGACGGACGTATGGTATCATTATCTGTTTCAATTGTTATTAACTACTCATCAGATGTTATTTACTTGACAAATCAAATGAAATCACTGAATCGTTTCACTCTTCATTACAAATTACCTACAATATTGATAATTATAATAACGTGATATTCAACCCGACCTGCCTCAACTTTACCTACTTATTAACCAATTAAAATATAATAAAATCGATGGAAACGGTTAACATTACGCCACTCTTAATAGTTGCAGAAACCTCACCACAAGTAGAAACAGCCAGCAATAGACAGACACGCCCAGCCAGCTCTCAACCAATTTTCGAAATCGATTTTCTCGAAAACGAAGGCTCGTATCGAATAACTCTATTGTACATTTTCGATTAACTTTTACACGTAGAGTCACCCTCTACCCACTCATATTTATTTCCCGATGGATAACTACAAATTTAACTGTTCAATCCAATAAACGTGACGAATGAAATGCTGTAGGTCGGTTTTATTCGCCATAAATCTGTACCATGTGCCGTGACCCTCTAATTTATTATTTCTCGATAGTCCGTCAATGTGTCGACTATAATCAAAACTGAGAATCTAAAATATACGAAGTATCTCGCGAATCAGAGCCATTTGCTGGGTAATCGGTTTCCAATGTCCTTGAATCCTCGTCGAATGACTTTATGCGCAAAGAAGAAGACCAATGCGGACACCGCGCGGCAGAATGCTCGGTTAATTCCAGAGCTAATTGCCCTCTCGGCGCTAAAGAGCGGTTCAGGACGAAAAACGCACTTTCCGCGACCCGTGCAAAAGGGAATTAAGAGCGCGAATGGCATTCTTCTCCAACGGTGCGCCATACGGCCCGCAATTATCCGGGGCACCGACGCTACCCTCTGCCGGTTGCAAAAATGCGAAAATCCGTTTCCACGCGAATGCCTTTCGTTGCTTCTAATTGAAACGTACGACCAGTAGCCGTCGATGCGCATCTTTTTACCTCAAACGTACAAAGAAGCAGACAGAGGGAGATTGCATTACGGTAGGTGTCCACTTGAGAATTCTACTCTCGAGAGTTGCTACACAGAGTAAAAGTCCCTGATCGAATCTCTAATAGACTGCATCCACGAGCATAATAATTTCTAAAGCAACAATTTACACGATTACCCATGTCCAAAGAAAGCGAAGAAAATTTTCTCTTCAAATTAAGATATTTCAAAAAAAGAAAATTAATTTATCTAAAAATTTCAGTTACACAGTGACTGTCCATCACCAGTCAATCATATGGATGTGTAGGAAATGTTCAGACTGAAACCATGAACATTTAGGATCAGAGTTGGACCCCGGCAGACACCAGCTCGCGGAAATAATCGCCTTCCCAGCGATTAGCCAATGCAACGGAGTTTCGTGTCGATCGTTGCGGGCACGATCGCCATTCGAGATACCGGCAATTACAAAATGAGCGCGCCCGATCGCCGAACAACGGGATAATAAAGGCAACGGAGCAACGAGCGTGTTGAACACGCCGCTCGACGCTCGAAACAGCCCGCGCGGAGCATTTCACGGACGACTGGCGTCGGCTGCACCGCTTCTTTCTATTGTTACCGTCGCCGGGCCCGTGCGAGATCGCAGCGATTCATACATTACCGGTAATTAAAAAAAAAAAACGAGGAAAGACAACCGACGCGTGCGACCAACGGAGACCCGCTCGAGCGGTCCACTCGTTTAGAGGCGATTCGACTACGCGATCTAGGCATGTTGTGCTCGGTGTTGGACAGCGATACAACTTGAAGGATGATGAGATCAACTTCTGATACTTGTGTCCATCTATCAGAAGATCCTCCACATGATGCTCAATAACCCACCACTTTATATCACCTTCAGAAAGAGTCCAGGTACAGAGAGTCCTTTCATCAGATCACGTAACAAAAGCGATACCATCCACTCAGATCAGCCTCCGAGTCTCCATTCCCACTTTCACCATCTCTTTCCTACTCCACTCCTCCCATCCTCGATCCACCGTATCAAACTGGTCCTAAACCATCCATGGATCATCTAATTCCCGCCAATCCAGTCCCTGGACCATTTCACGGACGAGCGGCGTCGATAACCGCGGCTTTGCATAACCTAGAAGCCTGAGCGGTCACTCATAATTCCTCGAGATAATCTCCGCGTGGGCAGGACACGAGGCCTTCCCGTGCCCCGTGGCCGCCTATCTGCGTTCGTCTATCTCTATTTATTATTCCTAGGCGCGACTCGGTGTCTCCGCGAGCGAGATAGCTCGGTACCGTGCGACGAGCCTTGGCAAACGAGTCCAGGGAACACGCGAGGACCGACCGTGTGCGTTCTGGTGCTCGCGTACCGACCGCCATTTACATATGTTGCAGGCCCAGCCAGCACCGCGAGGCGCGGAATGGGGGACGTCAGACTTTTTCGCACGCTCCGTCCCGCGTCGGCACGGCTCGTTGCACGTAGCCGTGCCTCGAGTCGTGTTCGAGCTGACTAACCCATTAGCGCCCCGGCTGCCGATCGACACGGCAAATCGATCGATAAAAGCGCCGGCGAGACCGCTTCCTGCCCTATAGCTGCCTAAGCCGCTCGAGGAGAAGCTACCATTCCACGATACACGCCTCTTTACGCGGATTGGTACCACTCTTCTGCCACATTCCCACGCGAGGATCGTGAAAATCGCCTAAGGAGCACCGAGAGTGGTTCGTTTCGACACGTAGGAGGCGCTTCGACCATTCAGGAGAAAATATTTCGAGAGTGTGATATAATGGATAAATGGGAATGTGGCTTTATGCACTGTAGAACAGGCACGGTTAAGTTTAGGATAATAGAAGGTTCGCGATAATGATCTTCCTGTCTCCACACCTCCTTTGCCCTAAAACACTCCTCCACACGCTAAGGAAGACAATCGTATCTTCGTACCACATTTCCATACCATTCATTCATCGTTTCATACTAAATACTTCAGGCCACCGCGTTGCTTTTTATCCTACCGCGCGAAACGTACTTTAAATTCCGCCAGGAAACCACCAGGTTTCTGTTACCATAATTAGCGAGCGTCTCGAGGAGGGAAAGAGGGCTCGACTTCCGGAGGTAATCATGAATCAGGCCCCAAATAGAATATTGCTTAATTAAAGGCGCGAGAAGAAAGATAGAGCCTCGCGGTCGCTGGAATAAATTAGAGTTCCGTTGCGGGGGAGGGGGAATGCTGGGGATAGATATAAAATATAATACGGGTGTCTTAAATATAGACAGAAAGTTATGGAGACAGGTCAGGGGTGAAAATTGGCGGCGCGTCTATGAAACGGCGAGCGGATCCGAATAGACCGCGCGATGAATGACACGATGACACGGAACGAGCGCGATAAATCCGACGGTAATCGTTCCGACGCTGCCAAAAGAGAGCCCACGTCTGAGCGCCGCGACGGACGCCGACGTATTCATGGATCGTCTCTGACTGCCCGTTTCGAAATCCGCGTCGAAATCATTGAACGAGGTCGATCTCCGAAATTCGACGCTGCCTCGTGCAAGATGAATTTCTGACGATGATTTCAAGCTTGTTCTGGGGACTTTCATACACTTCGAGTAGACAATTGAAGAGGTAGATATCGTGAACGTGGATTTTCATATTAGGTGAACTATGTCACTCATGTCCTGAATCATCCTATCTTTGCGACCTGATTCATACTCCACTACACGATTTTCTGATCCTTCCAGACATTAAAATCCGTACCTTCAAGTCGGCATTAGTTCATGCCACCAGCTGTGATATATCGTTAATGTATAGATCACCCACCCACTGAATCTGTGCCAAGTCAGAGACTCAATCTCGGTCAATCAGTCGAAGATCAATTCCCAATCCGTGCTATTTAGTTCAAGTTCGGTCTCAGTTCCGCAATACCGCACCAAGTTGTACCTGCCATTGTTAGTTGCTCGAACGTTAGTTAACGAGCTGGTACTGCATTCCTCTCTAATGTCTATTGCAGCATCGGTCCAAGCTTCTGCTATCATATGACAGAGTAGTGCTGCTCTGAAGTCTGAGAGGACCTGCCACTTTTATACTATTATAGAAATGATGAATTGTACCTATCATATGACTCAAAATGTTCCCCAGCACATGTTACCCTGGTCACTCGATAATGCCCAATTAAACGCCTGAATCGATCCAGTCGAATTCCTCAGCCGCGCGCAAAGTGATCCAGGGGAGAGAAGCTGCAGACGGTCCAAATTTTCGAGATGGTTCCCGCCTATCCAGGTTTAATTTGTAGCACGTTCTTGCTACCAGGGGTGACGAGGAGGCCCGCTCCGCTCGCTGGCGTCGGTCGGTTAGTTAGCGCGAGCTGTGGCGGCTGCCGATGGTCAGCGTTTCTTGCCCCCGGTCTCATTTTTGCTGCTAAAACATCGTCCCTAATTAATCTCCACGGCTCCTCCCGTCGGTGAAGCCGCCGCTAATATGGACGAACGGTGACAATGGCTGGCAGCCCGCTCCCGACGCCTGGAATCCGCCGAATTCAACACGCCGTGGCGGCACAGTCGACGAAAAACACGGCTGGCGTTTAACACCGTCCCGAAGAATCGGGCCCAGGGGGCCAGGAGATCGCCTAATGGGAATTTGTGGGTCCAGCGAAACGTACTTAACGTCTCACTTCGATGTACTGTACGACTTGCGGCGCCGACGACACTTCGCTACTCCCCGCTGCCTTGGTGGATCCGGTTAATTGGTTCAATTGACGCGTTGGTCCCTCGAAGCTGTGAGAGACTTTCTTGGACGCGGCTGGATTGATACGGACGCAGAGTGCGGGCAAGGTAGTGCGTGCTGAGAGTGAGTGATTCAGCTTGAATGTATTGAGTACATGAGGTTGATATCGGTAAAGATGTAGTGTACGAATTGAATAGGAATGCGAGCCATGTCTTCTTAAGCTGAAGAAACAACTATTTGATGAAAAGACAACTGCATGAGGTGTCCAGAACCTCTCCTAGAAGTTGATAAGAGTGTCCATCCTCCTGGAAGCCTTTTAATAACGAACCCATAGTTAGGATGCAGCGGTCTCGGATCGATCGTTCGCGAGCGTGTCCACGGGACGTCTTCGGCGAATGCAAGGCGGCCGATCGGATCGTTTCCGAGGGCCTAAAGCTAAAGACACCGTTGAAACGCGAGCGAGCACGTCGATCCGCGGCCGCGCTTAAAGGGGGTCGCCGCGATCGCAAAAAGACCGCCGCGAACCTCGAGGGCTCCAGTTCCTTTTTAAGTCTCGCTAAGCTAGCGCCGCTCGTTTCTGGTATCCCGTGCCTTCAATTCCCGGGAGTCAATCAACCGAGTCGGCCTGCGACTCCTATATACGCCACGGGAGCCAGACGCGAAGGGGACAGGGGAGAGGGAATCGCCACTTATTCTCTTTACATTCCCCTTAACAAATTTCCAACGGCAAAAACTCGTTATGCCCGTTCGGGGCCCGACGCCTCCCCGGTCCGCGCTGGACCCAGTCGTCTCGAGGAGGAGGGGCACTCTCGCCCCCTATTCGACCCCCGCCGAAATTTCGCTCGATGCTTTTCCACGCGGCGACTGGTTTTTCGCGGATCGAGATCCTCGGGAATGCAGACGTTGACGGATTGGGGATCTGATTTTAGGATCGAGCGAGACTGAAAAGAAGATCAGAAGTTCAGGAGGTTTGAAGAGGTTTGAGATGAATTCAGGGAGTGAACTTAACCCTTTCAGACCTGAACTACCTTTTTAAGATTGAAAATCTTTTTATTTTCCAACAGCCGAAATTAAATATATCCCGTTACACCTATATATGCAGTACTTTCTCCTACCCCTCGACTCCTGGTAATACAGGCAGCTGCTTCGCAAAAAGTACGTATCTTCGCGTTTGCAGCAAGGGAGGTTAACAGCCTTGGTAATCGCCAAGGAATAAAAATCCCGCGTCAATGTGGGTGGCAAGAAGAAACCGGGAGGCTCTAATACGCGTAATTAATGCGATCTAGGCAGCGTGCCCGTCGAAGCATGACAAGTGACAAGGACTCTATAAGCGGCGTACCTCCTATTGCTGCTTCATTACCTTCCCTCAGACTCTAACAGTCTCCCGTATTTTTCGAATCGTTCGATCACGAAGAAGCACGGCGCCACGGGATTAAAACGAGAAACGACACTTCCCTCGTGACGCGAAAAAACGTCGAAAATGAGCAGAATGTTGTACACGTAATTTCTTTCGCTAGATTATTCCTACGGCACTTGTCAGAGGGAACGTCTCTTAAACTGAAACGCAAACCTCATCGTTGCATGCTTTATCAAGCCTTCGTACTGAATTATCGCTCTTTATTTTAGCCTGCCTTCCTTTACACGCATCTGCTCCTCGGATCTTCAACACCCATAACTTGTGCGCTCCTTTTATTTCCTGTACTCCAGCGTTTCCGTACCGATCTCCTTTACAAGTTTCTATCTTTTACTAGTTGTTAACTACCACGGGTTAGTACTCGTGGATTACGTTTCTTTCTATCTGTATTTTACATATCGACTCATCCAGAAACTGGTTTCATGCGGTAGGTGATCGTCACATAGTCGGTACCATACGACACTTATCGGAAAGAATTTTTTATTTTTCATAAAATAATCACAAAGTGTCGAAACAATAGGAGGTTTTTAAATACATTAGATACCGATGTAGCTGCGAGGTCTTCCAGCCTACTAGGACTTGAATTTTTTCACGAACGTCCGCTCTCCGCTCATGGAATCATGGCGAGCGAAGCGTTGCCCTCGGAATGCGACGAAAAGGAACCGGACGGACCGCTAGCCGGAACGAGTCTAAACTCGAGCGCAAAACTAGGTCGACTTTTTCGACGATCGACCCAGCGAGACGTGGGGAGACCGAGAGTTCGGAAGGGGCGTCGATCGTCCGGTTAATTGGTGTTCTATGAATTTGGCAACGATTACGGCGAAAACAACGGGGACCAGACGGTGGAATACGGTTCGCTTCTTGCGAGTCGAGACGGGGGCCCCCGAGCCGCGAGACAGAAGGGGCTCCCGAGACTCTCGTCGGCTCCCACCATGGAATTTTAATTATAAATTAGTTGATTAACTCAATAGTGTTTTTGCCGGTGGCGACAGTGTCCTCGGAGCTACGCGTACACGTTTTATGTCCGTATGCGACTCTCGCGAAGAAACGTCAACTGACCAGGGGTTCTCAGAGCAGACTAAAGAAGAAGAAGATGAATTCTTTATATATTTCTTGGAAAAAGATGCGTCACCGTGACCAGGAAGGGTACTTTGATAAGTGGATCAATGTTATAGAAAATCCAAACGTGACAGATTTCAACAACGCGCACGGTATTCATCGGGTAATGCTGCTTTCGAAAGACGCACTAATCCTGAATAGTACTTCATCCGTGATATAGCACGTCTAAAGTGTTCAACCATCGTCGCTAATGACCACCTAGGTGCAATTGATGGCACGCTCAACGTATACTTAAAAGAGACGAGTAGAATCTGTCTAGCGAGTTGCAATTCGAAACAGTTTACCTAGAGTTTTAAAAGTGATTTTAAAACAGTTTACCACGATGAAGAAATCAATTGCGAATGGATAATTATGAAACTATTATTCATCTTCGGAAAATGAAGTCCTTGGACCACCTCTGAATATATTCATCAACGAGAACTTTTTGACTAAAACCTCCCCGTGTACATCTCTGTCATCGATCCTCGCCAATCCTCCTATTCCTCAGCCTTTTTCATAATCCAAAAATAGTTTCCGTTATACATCGAGTGAATAATACCGATAATTACATAACCACTGCGGAAATACGTTTTCCCAAGCGAAAATACGGGTTCTTTTACCTCCCGAACGTCACTCAGGGGCATTCTGCGTGCAGTACAACTGCCTCCACGATTCCAGCGACGTTTCTCTCGCGTTTCCACACGAGCCACAATGTTCCTTCGGATATTTCATTACCGAAATAACGGTCGGAGGTCTGGCCAGCGGCGAAAAGGACGGCTCGACGTCCCGAAAGCCTGCTCCACGAAAACTTTCTGCACGGCAGGTGCACGTGGGCTCGCGTGCACTTAATTCCGGTGTACACTTGAAACGGCGGGTTCCCGTGCACGACTCCGCGCTCTTTGAAGTCGCGGAAGCGCGTTTCGCCTGTCCCAATGGAAAACGCCTCGTGGAATCAAACTCGAAAGTCGTCGAAGGTTCAAGGTAGTTGAGAACCCGCGACGATCCGTAGATACCTACGGTCCCGAGAGCTGGCAAACAGGAGAAACACAATGGCCGCGTCGATGCCCTCTCCTCCGTCGTTGGCACGCACAGCACGCGGGAATGCGTTTTATTTCATATTAAATAAAATTTTCGACGGCGAACAGGACGGACCTGGCCACCGACATTTGGCGAATGCCCGTCCTCGAGACTGGGGATCAACAATCGGCGAACGTGACTCCTTGCGAGGATATGTCTTGATATGACTTCGATCGGCGAACCACTTTCGAATTGGTGCTTTTTAGGAGCTGGTGCGAGTGTTCTTGAGCCGATAGGAACGATATTGAAGTCGGAGGATTGTACGTTTGCGGAGATTGGGTTTAGGAACTGGTTGTGGTGAGCTAGCCTTAGGGCTCGAGTAAAGCTTCATTGCTATTTGGGGTAGATTGACTATCTTTGATTGGGTACACTAATCATTGTCCCAAATAAAAGTATCGAGGAGATGGGATTCATTTATAAGTACTCTAGAAAAGTAAATATTCAACGAAATATCAAAGGTTTTCTCTTCCCAAGACATCAACGATAGTCTCTAGTCCCAAAGATTCATCTACCTAGTCCTATTAACCGTGGCTTATTCAGAGAGACTTGAAAATCCGAACATCGAACGCGTTTCGCAATCCCCTGGCTCTCGTGGCGAGCAGTGTTGCATATTTTACATTCTGCTGACGTTCGCGCCGGACACAGTTCGTTCTCGTGCGCGGAGTGTCGGCAAAAAGTATGGCGGTTCCGAGGCTGAACGACAGTGCCGGGGGCCCCCGTAGTCGGGTCACCAGTTTTCTACTTTTTGCTCGTCGGTCGCGAGCTCGGTATGCGAGCCAGGCCCCGAGACCAGGACATCTTTTGACCCGCGAGGACCCCGTGCCTAATTTGTGATTCCGTTCGTCTCCTGACGCGACTGTTCTTTGCCTTCCACTCGCCTAGCAGCTGTTTCGACCGTTTCCGGATATTTCACTGCGATTTCGTCTGAAAGACTCAATTTCCAGCGACGGATAAAGAAACATCAGCTGGTCGAGATAATATTGGGTCCTCGAGGAACATATCATGATCGAGTTATTCGGAAGACTGGAGATTGGAATCCTGAGGGGAAGCTGGTTTCTTTGATTCCAAGCGATTTGAGTCACTTTGAATATCGAGTCGACGGTGTCATGACGATTGATCGCCAAGTGCTGAGTAGCATGTATGATCTGACAACTTGAACGAGATTCTTGAGAGGAGTGGTTCGAGCAGGAAGGTGCAGCTTACAACGAAATAAATTGTAGCGATGCGTAATAAAGCAGTCCTTGAGACATCTCATTAAACTTGCAAAATGAGTGTCGATCTGCACTAGGTCACAAACCCTCCAGGCAATGCTGATGCTATTAGGTCGTCCCACAAGTTGATGCCATTTATTCTTCTGCTACTCAAATTAATATGTAAGACTTAAGTGTTATAAAAAAAGGTAATCTCTCTCATTTTACAATATTTTCCCAACTTTCTGATATAGTCATTCCTATTTTTTGCTAGAATCATTTCAAACAAACTCATCCAATTTGAAATTCTCAACTCAGGCTTTAATCTCCAAAGCATTTCATCCAAGTCCATAAAGTAACCTTCAAGAAGAACAAAGGACACTCGACAATTAGTCCTCCCGTATTCTTCTCAGGAATGCGAGGCGCGGATATCTCGAGCATAGAGCCTCGAAGTTTATAACAATTTTCGAAGCCCAGATCCCTCGATCTCGACAAGAAAACGCGAACTACTAGGAATTCCTCGGCGCTGGTGCCCCTCGACAAAGCGATCCTCGAATCGCTGTCCCCCTCTCACAATCAGAGGAAAGGTGTCTTTCCGCGTTCGCCGCGTCGAACGGCGCAGCGGCTTCCGGGAAGCAGTCCTCGCGGTAAATAAGAAATCAATTACAGGCAGCGTTAGTGCGAAAATGCCGAGCTGATCGCTAGTATCCCCGCATACTCCGAATTTACACGCGGGATTTCATTCCTATACGCGACGACGAATAAGGGGGACGCCTGCGCCCCGAGGACGCGCCAAATGGTCACCTAGAGCGCACAATTCCATCGCGAGCGACGGTTTTGCCGACATTCCGCGCGTGTCTGCTTGCGTTGGATGCTCTAAGCGCGAGGAATCCGCGCCCGGGAAACTGCCAGCGGGAGGGGGGCTTTGGTTTCTTCCTCGCGCGTTATTATCTACCATGTGCCAGTGGGGCATTCTTCGTTCCCTGCGGCGGGCACATAAGAGGCCAAGTGCAGTTAAAGATGCTGTTATAAAACATAACCTCATTTACAACGAGCAGTTGATACTATTGTATTTCTCACGCCGGGATGGCCGCGTCTGGGAAGTCGCTTTTATTGGAAGTTACAATTATTAGATCTTACTTATTAAGTTGTATGGAGAAATCCTTTGGGGAATAGGGATGCAATGCTGCGTTCGTCAAGTCATTTGCTACACTCTTCGATAGCAGAACCCAATTCTCCATCTAACCACACCTGCCTACTGAAGAGTCTCAACCCTCCCACCCTCAAAGAAATACCCTAAAAAGCTTCCCACAGAAATGTACTCTTCCTCCAGGCCTTATCATCCAAGTGTCCCTATAACTGACGACGTGGACGTCGACCAGTTGCCCTGCCCTGTATACTAATGATTCCCCGAGACGTGCTTTACGATTCGGAGCATTCGCGAGATCTGCTCTTTTTCGCGTTAAGAACGGAACCATCAGGACGCGTGAGAGATTCCTCTGAAAGGGATATCGAGGTGGTTCGCGATCGAAGTGGCAATTAACGGCGTATCGAGGGGGAAAGTAACGATCCTGACGAAATCTTTTCCGCGACACGGAAATTTTACGACAGGGCACTTCCAGTTGATGCGTCGCCCCCGACTGGCGTGCTAGGACCCTCCAATACCGGTTCTGCGAACTCGTGAAAGCGGACACGTTCGAGATGTTTCGAGCTACAGACGTCTGATCGACTGGTTCTCCAATCGAGGAGGGTATTCGAGGTGAAGATTTTCAGAGGTTCTTCTTAAAAAATGGAAGGAACTTATTAAAAGAGTTAAAAGAAGAAGATGGATATGACAGGACTGGTTTCTAGGCAAGAGGAGCTAACTCTACGTATATTGTATTTATATTGTACCGATGAAGTATATCATATAGAATGTGACATTACATGAGACTTAAAAAATGTCGACACGGAGTGCGTCACACCAAAATTATCCAGGTTTATACCGAATGACATCAAGAAGTCCACTTCAAGGAAAATCACCCCGATGATCAACCCTCAAACAACACGATACACTGTTCTTCGCTACCCCCTGTATTCAGCCTACTCTTTCCTAACGATATACTCTGAAGTCTCCTCTCGTAAATTCCTCCATCGCAGCATCAAGATGCAAACTAACGGTCCCATTCTCCGGTCCCCTCGGGTCGATTACCCTCATTCCGAGCGGCAACGATCCAAGTCGGGATCGATCACGGGATCCGTCTCGATAAATTCTCCCTGGAGCAGAGATCGTCCAGGCGCGTTGACGCGCTCGCGAACCGATCTCTGAAGCGAAACAACGTGTCGGTAGAGCCGGCGACGATCTCTCGCCCTCCGTTGCTCCTCCGTCTTCGTCTTACCCGAGCGTTCCGCTACACCCACGCCACGGCCATTCGCCTTGATGGTGGCCATACCATTACATGACTTTTGATCGCAGGCCGTTACCCCTGGTACTCGCGGCGGGCATTTGCATACCTAGTTTGTCAATGTTGCATCGGGGATCTTTAAGGGTCTGCGAGGTACACGGACATCGCGTCGCGGACGGCGTCGTCGCGGCGTCGAGCTGCGTCCGCGACGACCGGGCCCTGTAACGAGATACCGAGGCGATTTCACGCGCGCATGCAAATCCACTTCCAGTATCGAGTTATGTCAACTCTCCGCTGTCGGGACGAGAGGATCCATGGCGTACGGGGGAACAGGGGGAAGCAAAAGGACCGAGTCGCCGACCGTGGATCGCCTTCTGCTCCGGCGGATGCTATCCGGTCCGACCGTGGGAAGCGCCACTTTCCTCCCGGGGACTTTGACGAAACTGGCTACCGACGATCGTCGATCACAACTTTCGATAGAAAATGAGGGGGCCTGTATATGAAACTGAAAATGGAACCGGTCTGAAATAGGCCTCCAAATGTGTGGCGACGTAGATGTCTTTCAATTCTTTTAGTAATAAAGGAAATCTATTTTTCGGTTAACCAATTTTTAGCCACCCCCTTTCCTGAAGTCCCCAATTCAGTCAGTATTATAATAATAAAGTGTTCACTAAATCGTCCCAGTATCATCCTACGAGAGCCATCGTTCACTCCGATATTCCTGAAGATCATCTTCGCGATTAGCAGAGACTGTCGCACGATTTCAAGCGTCATCCCCCGTCCCATTCCTTCTCGAGACCTATGATTAGCGCCATATGTGGAAAGCATCGTCGGAAGGCCAGGTCCACGCTACCAAAACGATGTTTTCATAATGCTCGCGCCGGCAGAAATCTCATTTGTCCCAGGAAGGTTGGAACCGCCCGCGGAGAACGGAAATAGCAAGGCTCGGCACACGGGGCCGTGTTTCCGGAGGAGGATTGCGCGAGCAGTCTTAACACGCAGGTGGAACCTCGCAGGCCAGTCCAACAGACAGTGTGGCACGTAGAATGCTCGAGGTATTAACCTCTCTGTGGTGTGTATGATTGGACCAGCAGATGTCACTCGTTATGTAAATGGCCGAGTGTTTACGAGGGGACACCTTCGGTAACTAGCTCTCCACTCGCGGCTCCGCTCGTAATGATGCGCTAGAAATGTCTTTTCGTCTTTTTCTCCGTCCTCCTGTTCCCCGTATCGACTCTTTTTATTCGTCTTCGTCTTCTGTCCGCGCCATGTGCTCGTCGACTCGTTCGTCAATATCCTTTGGCGAATGGGCCTGCTAGTCTTGGCCTCCACTGCTTGGGGCTCGTCACGAGCAAAATAATCGTCGGTACGTTGGACAGAGCTTTGCAGAAGATTAATTTAGTCCCTTACTCGACAGTGTTCGAAGACCCGAGACTGGCTAGATACATCTCAGCTGTTGCTGGGAATTTTTTTTCTTGCGCGATGAGTCCCGGAAGACTGTCGCTGCAGTGGTAGCTCAAGCATGCGCCAAGATTGTTTCTCTGTTGCAATTGGAAAGGTGACGAGAGCTCGGACTTCGCGGTGGCACTATACTAGCTAATTGATCCTGAAGCTCTGAGTTTAATTTAAAAAGGCAAATGTTACCGCCATATTGGTTAATTTGATCCCTGAACGCAAAGCTTTCGATTTACCACGCGTTTCAATTCGCCCCATTGCGAGTTAGAATTTTAATCGAACATGGTCTTAATGATCGAAATAAACATTCTATTTTCCTCTACGCGTTAGACACAGTTTCTCCGTTAATGCTATCTGTATTAATCTCGCGCAACTCCGTTCGCCGATGAATGGTCTCGATTCGTCGATTGACAAGTTCTATTTTCTATTCGATCCAAAAATACGGCGAACGGTGGCTCATTCGACTCGCGGAAATGTTATCGACCTTCGCGAAGGACGCTGTCCGGAGTTAATGGAACTACTCGCTTCATTTCCTCTTAACTCTTATTGATCTTCAATCTTCGGCAATCGCTTGAATTAAAATTAAACGCGGATCCATTAGACCCCCGCTACCTTGTCAAATTTCAATCGCAACGGGGACGGAGAGCTAAGAGCTTACAATTTATACTCCGTTCTGAAAATAGTGAGTCTGTCATCTAAAAAAAACGAGGCTGTCAATAGTGCCTAGTGTGAAAAGTTTAATAGATAAAATAAAAATCGAATTGTAACACTGTCATGGATAATTAATTTGAATAACCAGTTCGCAAAATTTTATTCTTCTGATAGCCACGATTATCGAACTCTTCGAACAATTCCGAGGCCTGAGTTGCCTATTAGCGACATTTTCTCAAGGATCCCACGTTAATTACCCCAAGTTGAGGCGATTCGAGCGTTCTCCGACTCGGCCAGTGGCAAGGTCGCGCGCGAGCGGCTCCTCGCAGTCGCGAGATCGTATCAGCTCGATGACGCTGACAACGATGATCGTTCGCTGTATCTTGATCTTCGCGAGACCAGTCTCGGGTTATTTCAGACTTTTTCGCTACCTCCTGAGGGAACCAGACGAGCACTGGTTGACTCGCGAAACGAATAATCCCCATTAAGAAATTGGCGTATCGTTGAAGGTTACATGATGGCTACATGAAGGTTAAACGATGATTTCGTGATAAGGTTAAGTATCGATTGTATAGAAAAATTGTATAGGTTCGCTTGAACGGAGTGGAACTGGAGTCCGACTGAGTCTATTTTTTCCTAATGAATATTCAGCTTCCTCCAACAGTTTAATTTTCTGCCATCAACAACACGGATTAACCCTTTGATCACATCCAAGATCGCCACCGCTCGAATAACCCTGAAGGGAGCGCGCCAGCACCGGAAACAGCGTAGGAACGTAACCAGAGCTATTATTCGCAGAGAGACGCACAGATCAGCGAGTTTCACCTCGGTACGCGTGAAAATGCACGCAGCCAGGACACAAAGAGTCGCTGTTCCGCGAAGACAAAGAAGGAACCAGCCGAGGAAAGCTCGGGTCCGGGGCTTAATCAGCGTTGGTCGCTCGAGGCAGCCTAAACAAATCAAAGTGAATTAACCCGTGCCAGTAACCTCCCTGTAAGAAAGCCAACCAGCGACGTCGGTCCAATAAAACACAAATTTTCAGATAAACGGAAGAATAGAAACCTTTATTGCCCGGTCGCCAGCGGCAGGACCATAAATAAGCCGCATTGTGCGTGAACAGTGTCGCCGCGAAGAGGATGGAAGCGACGCGAAAGCGAAGGAGCGGAGACGCTCGGTATCTACTCACGTAGCGGTGCCACGTAACAAGACCCAGGGACTACGGCGTCTAATTGCGTTAGATAGCGCCCGGCCTTATTAATAACCACCGCGACGGAGGGATTATCCTGGCGGGAAGATATCCAGGAATGAAGGAAACGAGTCTCGCGAGCGACGGAGCCGCGTGAGAGGCCGCAGATAGTGGACACGGCATTTCACTTAATGATAACCCGTCTCCTTTCGTTCCAACCTCCCTCTCCACCCCGGCCTTTCTGTCGGTAGAAAGGATTCGAGAAGACCTGGACCTCGTCTTCTTATTCCGCCCGCTATCGTCGACTACATCCGAAGCGGAGACGCGAGATCGAGGAACTCTTCGTGCGAAAATTCTTCGTAGGGTTACTCGGAAACTGATGGAGAGGGGGGACGGTTCAAAGCACTTCTGGGTCGGTTAGATGTCTACACAACCAACTTCAGTTCACTCTTTCCCGAATACGTAACATCAGTGCCATTTCATGAAATCGTAACCTTAATCCTGACAATCCTACCCAACCTATCACTCTAACTAAGCACCTGAACAGGAGCATTCCGCGACACCAGGTGAACACTCCCAGGAGCATCCGTGAACCTGTGCCTGATTATGTTCCCCTCAAGGACATGGCTTCCTCTCCAAGGATGGTTGGGCAGCTCATCCCGGGACGAATCGGCGCGGAGGTACATACGATCGTTATACCCACGCAGCAGACGCGACCTAATTTGTCCGTGGAGGTCGGTTAATTGGAGACAAAGGCCGAGCATGGACAACTCTTTTCTTTCTCTCGTCCACCGTGTCCCCCCGCCCCGCTTCCCTCGTCCCAGGCGATCCGTTCCACTCTCCGTCTCACGTTTTCTCCGGCGTGCTCGTCTTCTTGTTTTCGCGCAGCGAGGCGGACGATGAACACCAGGGGCCTCAGCCATGATCGGGTCCGCTCTCATCAGGCCAAGTATGAAACGCACCGCCTCTTTCGTAATCCTGGAGACGGTGGCTTTTTGCCAGTGTCACCTGTCGCTCGAGCAACCGCCCTCGATCCTTTATTCCGATCATCGGCCCCGATCCGCTGTCATATTTCTTGCCCCGCGCGATCCACGACGGGCCAATTTAGCGGGCCCCGCGGCTGGCCGAAATTTTTCGTGCTATCGCGCCCCCTATCGAATGCTTTGGGACCCTTGTCGCTTCTCGCTTCCAAGCTTCGACTCTGAGCGAACCGTGGAGGTTGCTAGAACAATTATATATATTTTCTTATCAGAAACAGGTCACTCGGTAGACACAGGTCAAGAGATTGATTTTTGAACTATCCTCAAAAAGAATCAAACCTCCTTGCCGCACTTCCACCGCAAAAATTCGCTCTAGTCAACTCGAAATATCCTCAGACAATGTTCCACCACCGCGACTCACCCAGAACTAAATCTCGCGCTGATGAAATCGGCGAGGGACCGTGACCGCGAAACGAACAATAACACCGGGGGTCGTTATGCCTCAATCTAGCATGCCTCGGCGTAATATCGCTCCAGGGAAAAGGACGCGCGGAGAGGGTGGGAGGGACGCGGCGTACGCGCGAAGACACGCGAGAGAAATTACGAGCAGATTTGCCACGAGTGGTCGCGGCTGAAAATAAACATCGCCTCGCTGCAAATCCCCCTCTCGTCCCTCTGCGTCGATGAACGGTCTAACGGAGTAGAGGGGGGTAGCAAAAGCAGAGAGACCCGTACGGTCGGGGCGGGTGTGGCAACATATAATTACAGTAATTAGCGGACAAGTAATTAATTAGGATCGCACGTCGTTTGTTATTTCTCGTGGCACCGGCGCGCTTACGTAGCGTCGCGATGCGCCGCTGGACGTGTGTGCGTGATCCGCAGAAGGCACCAACGCCGGTTACCTGTGGGATACGTGTAACTACCGCGGCATGTCCCTATACGTCCGCGTGCTCGAGGGGTTACGTCTTGATCCCAATTAACGAGCGATTTTTTGCGCGCTCGTGGCCAGTCCGACGTGGACCAGCGGCACACGTGGTCGCCATGTGGGGGGAGGGGAGGTTGCACGAGCAACGATCCTGCAAATTGTGCGACCAGCAACCTCCCCGGGATCGATCGATCGCGGGTCCGCGCCTCGTTCACCGCATTGGGTGGTATTGATGGATCGATATTTCCTCGCCGAAGAATGTTCTCCATTGCGGGACGCTCGCGACCAGATTTATCTCGCGTTCCTTCTTGGCTCCTGTTGTTCGGAGCAACTCTATCCGATGGACATTTTAACAGGAGGGCATCTTCCTGGTGAGGAACGACCAGCGGAGGGCCCAAAATTACCATTGGTAGCTGGTTTCTGGATGATGATACGTAAGTTGGCCCATGGAGGACCTCTATTGGAAGTTCTCAATTTTTTGGAGATTTCAGAGGTCAAGTGGAGGGGCTTCTAATTTTTTTTGGAGATCTCTGCATTCGTTTGGGGAGCTTTTCAATTTTTTGAAGTCGTGTACGTAGGAATTTATGTAATATTATCGGTATGTCTAAGTCAAGGTATAAGGTCAGAGTTAATAAAATTCAGAGCTGAAGGATTTATAATTAGGATGATGAAATGAAATGTACGAAGGACTGAGATTATGTTGCATACTCACGAAGGGATCACATCTGTGCATACCTTTGAATTGCCTTGAGATCCTCGGAGCTTAGACAAGAAACTGCACTGATCAATAGATGACACTTGCAGATCTTGGTTAATCTCAGACTCCAGAAGTTCTGACTAATGAGACATTCCTCCTAGACCTAAACATCTGAGCTCCAAATTATACTTCCTTTGGAACACACTAACCCCAAAACACAGCATTCCCCTACCATTCAATTAAATCCCTAGTGCTCATGATGAAATCCACCTGAAGCCTGACACAATCTCTCAAGAACTATTAGAAATCTCTAACTCGACAATGACAATAGTTCCTCCAGGTCGTAAATATCGTTCCCAAGGAAAGAATAGAATCCAGAGATGCGGACAACGCGGTGAATCGACCCTTAGCGGGACACGGAAGATTGGACGTGTTACACATTTGCCAAACATTTCGCTGGTCCCCCTTGGCAGTCGAACACAGCACGGGGGCGTCCACGCATGGCCGGTTCCAACGGCGACAAACATAATGGCGCGCGTCGTTAATTAAGTGGATTTTCAATCAAGATTCAATCAGTCTCGTTGTAAATGTAAATGCACCGTCCCTGCCCACTCGGACCACACAACCCCCCTCTTACGGACAAGCGAGTTTATTTGAACGAAGGTGCGAGGGAAGAAACGCAATGTACCCTATGCAATTTTCGCCATTTTTCTATTTGTTTACTCGTAAAAATTATGGTCTTTAAATTGGTAAACGAGTATGACCACTCCAGCCCTCCAGTACGCATCTAGCAGCTAAGCTTGCTAATCGTGACCCGTGTAGTTAAAACAGTTGGAGTGTCTTTGGAAAGCGATTCTGTCAGGATTACAACTTCATCAGTGTCCCGGGGACGCCCTGACAATGCGCGTCTCACCGGTTGTTATCTATTTAAGCCTCTGGAACCCTCTGAAACAGCTCCGCCCGCGACGCCTCGGGTCATGAACTCTCAAAGATCCCGTCCCAATTCTTGCACCTCAGCAATCGAGGGTAGAGTCTTTAATCGATTCTGCTACCGAACATCCAAGCCCCCAATCGAATGCAGAGGTCTCCAAAAAATTGAGATGCCCCCACAGGGGCCCTCCATCCCTTTATAAAAACGCTTCTTCCCTGGTATTTCGCGCATGAGTGATTTTACTTCAAGCGGTTCAAAAGGTTGCCTTAGATTTGTATATCCGATGAAATTATTATTCCCGCGTCGCTGGCGCATTTTTCATTTCCGCAACGGGTTCTCCGCAAGAGGTCGGACGCGCGTTTATTTATCGTCGGGGTACAGGGATCCACGGTGGCTGTCGCGGCACGTTTTCGGAAAAGAAAGTACGTCGCTGGGAGGCGAGGCGAAACTTACGAGCCCACTGCTTCTGCCCGTTAACGTGAGCTACTACCGTCACTCGCGAAACCGAAACAGTGTTGCAAATAGACGGTGGCCACGCACCACTGGCAGCCGGCCACACCTTTGCGTCTCGTCGTCCCGACGCTTAACGACGGCATCAAACGGCGCGCGGCTCGAATAATGACGAAACCCTCGCGGAGGACTGCGGATGCGTCTGGAATTACCAGTTTCGCGCGCATTTTTGCAGACAGGGCCGTGTCGCGTCTGGGTAGCCGAGATCTTCGCTGGCTGAGACAGCGAAGACGGAGTATGTGAACGCTGTGACCCATCGGAGTCGATTTCGAACCATTTTGATCGCGAGGAGTGGGTTTGGAAGTGCACGAGAGGACTTGTCATTTGAGAACAACCTGAAAGGTCACTGACAAGCATCTAGTGGGCTTGTAAGTAAAGATGCTTGCTGGTTAGTTTGAGAATTTTGGTTGCTGAAGAGTTGTAAGTAGCAAGAACATATTCTGGGAAACCTGGACAGTTTTCATAAATAAAAGGCAATTCCACTACTGTGCAGAGAACCTTCCGAATTACAAAGACACTAAAAAATAACATGGAATCACATAAATGATTATTTGCACGTACATTTCGTATAACTTTAACGAGTAATGAAATCAATATTCATTTCTCACGCTCGGGAGTATCTATTACTGATAGATATTCCACCCATAAATTATTCGGCCACAACACCAGACGTAAATAAATTATCCCTCATGAAAATTTCATGACAAACGGTGTCACATCGATTCGTTAAAGCCGTGGCAACGATATTACGCAATCAGCAATGAATTATTTTTATCCACTCGTCGCACTCGAATACGAATTCAATTAATTCACGGTGATTGACGTATACTATAATTCGTATGCATTCTCCTTTTTATTCTCCAACTTTATTCACCGCAACCAGGGAGATATGCGGCGGTAGATGCACGGACTATCCTCACGCGCATCTGCCTTGCGCACCGCGTGGCTCTTCATCCTCGATTGTAAAGATTCTATTTATAAGTTATATATATTGATATACCACGATTATTTGTGCTATTATTACTTTGCTTGGTGTATATATTTTCAAGCCACTGTGGAACCTCGTGTTTGCGCAACCGTTGGCGTGTTATTTTGCATGTTTATCTTACACCCACTCTTTGGCACGTCCGTGCAACAAAATCGTTAAATAAATAATCGAACAAGGGACCGAGTATCCCCGGAGCATGACACGGGGCCGTCAATTCCCGAAAGCCGAGAACAAAAACGTCGAAGGGCGCGATAAGGTGAGCATAAAGTTGCCAGTTCACGCGACGACAAAGTTGCGAAACTGAGCATCGCCTGATCCTCGACGCGCGGCGAGAATAGCGCCGCGACGGCGCGAAACGAGGACGAGATATCGCGAAGGAGCAGCACCGTCGCGATATCCATTTATCAGCGACATGTACGCGCGCACGGTATCGTAACGCCATAATTCGCGGCGTCGTAAAAAGATTCGAGCGCCGTCGCGATTGCAGTTGCGAACGGCGAGCGTCGGATATGCAAATGTCTCGTGGAACACGGCTGGGGGTCCCTGGCAACGTCGAGACAAAGTCACAGCGGGATCCACTCTGTTTCGATCCTCGTCTCCTCCTCGTTTCTCTCTCCTGCCCCGTCCTCCGGCGCTTCAATGAAATTTTACACGACATTGCGTTCGAATGCGATTAAAGCGCGTATAGCGAGCTGATACTCCGTGGAAACGGATGGAAAACGACTCCTGTGGCCCGCTGAACCCGTCCTACGTTCCTGCCGGCGCGAAATCGAATTGCAACTTGTAGCAGGCTGGACACGCGTGATTCATCGGCGAGTGACGCGGAACGACTGCCTGATTGCTATCGATTCTTCCTTCGAACAAAACTTCTGGGAAGGATTCGTGTGGTGGTAAACAGGGTGGACTTCAAGTAGGATATAGTCAGGTTTGAAGCACTCACAAAGTAGAGTGAAACGTAGGGTAGGGTATTCGTAACGGAACTTATGCTTGTGTCATCAAGCTGATTGCGATGTATGGATTCAATGCAATAAGTGACAGTTATGCACTTAAAAAATACCAAGCAAGCATGTTTCTGTTGCTCTGCTGCCAATCCTCCAGTATCGTCCCCTTCTTCCCTAGTATCTCGCGTATCCCTTAGCCTCCCCTGTGAAAAGTTTCCCAAGTGGCAAGGGCATCCTAGGAATAAGCGACGACGTGGATATAGGATCGTATGGGGATAGAGTGGCTCGCGGCGTTTCGCCGTTCACCAAGAGCAATATACGCGTCATATATCACCTGGCTGTAGCTAATGCCCGGAGAAGGAAGGTGTGCGTGAGGCTATCTGCGCGCCATAAAACACTCGCGCTCTGCTCCAGGAGGGGTTGCTGGTGGTCGGTGGCGAGTGTCACCACAGGTGCGGACATTCTCATCATAAATACTCGACCCTGCTGCAGCCGTAAACCGTCTGCTGAACCTAATTGGGGCGTGGCTCTGGTTACACCTTCGAGACTTCGCGTTTCGCGCCTTCCCTTCATCGGTCACGAGATTGCTGTCGATATGCGGACGCCGTGGCCACCAGGTAGACGGACGCGATCGCGAAACCAGCGTAATGTTCCTCGGAACGTTAGAAAATTGGCGCGTAGGCAGTGGGTTTAGAAAAATTGAAGTAATCGCGATCCAAAGGAACCGCGTATCGGTGTTTCTCGATCTGAGATAGCTCGGCGAAAACGAAGTGACTGGACCAGAAAGATAAGCCGGTCTGGGAACATCTCGGACGAGGCGAACGATAGGCGACCAGTCGAACTGGAACTCGTCCGCGTGGGAGGATGGGACCGAAGATTGCGAGAGATTGGAGCCCGAGACAACGGGAGACGCCGATTTACGCGCCGATGAGCGGTACCCCTCCTAAAACGTGGGAAGGTCCCGAGGACACGCTCGCCATACTCCACCTTTTTGGGTTGTTGAACCTAATTCGAAACAAACTACGTAGTATCAAGGGGAGGGGATAGTCGTGAGAGCGTTGGTACGAGACAAGCAGTTGCAAAATAAGTCGGTGTAACATGAAGAGACCTTCCATCACGGGAGTATAACTCACGCCACAATCCTAAAGATCAGCTACCTATCTCAAGAATCCATCACAACCTACATTTCTAACCAGAATGTCACAAGGAACTGCCTGTTTGCAAAAGTGGACAACCCATCAGCGTGATAGAATCATCGACAGAAATCAAAGTGGTCCCATGGTCGACGGATTGGAGGTGTTCCTCGTAATGGTTCGTGTGCGTGTTTTGGCATCAGGGGTGGATGCGAGAAAGCGTTAAAAGGTAGGCTGGTTCTGGCACACCTCTCCGTTTAACCGCCTCGAACGGTTTCGCGCTTGCTCCTTCCCCTTGTCTCTCTTTATATCGGCCGAATTTATAGCATCGAGCATTCAGCGGACCAGGGACCTTAACTGTCCGCTGGCATGAACCTGCGAACGATAACGAGCGCCAGCAGCAGTGCCGATCTCTTCCTCGTCTCTCACTCCTCCTAGGCGGTCAGGTGAACGTAACGGTAAGAGGACGATACGTACTCTTTGCACTGGCGTAACCGGCGAGACCTCTCGCGCTTTAATCTCTATGATGACTGTCTACTCGATGATGGTTTTCAGATAAGTGGTATAGTAGGGAGGTGTTGGTGCTGCTGAAATCAGAAATTCCCTTCTCTTGACTACCATTCTCTATGAAGATGTTTGGTCTCGATGACATATATCTGGATTCTAGTAGAGTCGATCCAAGTCAAAGGTTTCGCTTCATCGCTCCATAATTTTGTAAGTCCCTGCATCTTCAAGGTACCGATACATCTGTTGTCTGGTACCCATATGAACCTCACTTTGGAATGACCTTATCCCGCCAACGTGAGAATCTGATCATTAACTGCAGAGCGTACGCACTATAATCTCTTTGACGACCTCGGGACCAGAGGTTCCTTTTCCCCGACCACCATCTTCTAGAGTCACTTAATCTCGAAAATATGTCTGCCGCCTATTATGATGTATTCGCGTCGAGATTACTTGATTTTCAATCTCCCAAGCACTAAAGCATATACTTTATTACGTTTCGATCATTAACGCGAGACCCCTCTTGGCCTACTGACGTGCTAGCAACCAGCAGGGGAATTCAGTAATTGCAGTTGGATTCTTACCAGTATTTGCAGTAACTTTCACCAGGATGCAATCGACACAGCTAAAGAATCAATTAACTATCCACGCAGCTAGATACCTTATGGCTCTGTACACGAAACGTGTAGGTTGTTAAGTGTTGACGCATCACTCGCAGCAGAAACTATGGTATTAAACGATCTTATCGGTTAAGTGGCTCTACCATCCCATGGAAGACTTCATTTTGCGAGTTCTACTTCCGTGATTTACAGTGTTCCTTTCGCGTTGAAACGTTCTTTCCATAAACTTAGGGTGAAATGGTCCAGAAAACTAGACATGCTTCAGAGATGGAGCTTCGAAAACAAACGGTACGGTTAAATGTTTGTTTCTTCACAGGATATCTATGATCTAGTTAGACATCTTTACGGCAGTTGGTAACGATTTTCTACTGCTAAGGCGAAATGAGGGAAACTATTGTAAAAGTGCGTGGGGAGAACGGAGAAGCTGGTGCTAGGCTACATTGAACTATGGTTTAAACTATCCCTAAAGACTTTTACAGTTCTTTTAACTTGCATCGCGACATTAGTCATCCTGATAGTCACCAAGGCCTGAACAAGATAGCCCAGAGAACCTAGGTTAAATTCCGAAGCCTCTCCACTAGTCCTACCATGACTCCGTTAAGGTATCTCTCCATTACCTTTACTCAAAAAGTCTTAAACTTCCGAAGCAAGCAATTTTTATCATCCTCGAGTCTTTCTTCGTATTCCACGCTGCTGGCGAAGCGGTCCACGTCCCCGTCGAAAATTATTCCCACCTCGGCGCGCTCGGTACGTATGCACGTGTCCCGGTTCACCGGGAATCCTTAATTATTATCGTCGTTCCGCGACAAGGAGCACCGGGAATGTAGCCCGCACGATAACCAGCGACGCCTGGAGACCCCGCGCGCGAGACTCTTTACGAGACTTCCTCGTCGAGAGTAGCTCGAAGACAGGTACGAGAAGTTGAGGCATGCGGCTCGATGGCGCTTGGACTCTCGAGCGGCGTACGAGGGCTCGGGACGTCGGCATTTGCGTTTTGATTAAATCTGCCTGCGCGTGTGAGAGTACGTTTCCATGTTAAGACGCTCGCGGTACACGGCCTGGACGAAGTTCCAGATTTTTTCACACCGTTTGGGAACAAGTCTCGCCGCTTCCGTGAAGAGATTCGTCCAGGAGGGAGGTTCGCGGGCGTAATAACGCGATGAATAGGTGAAATTCACTCGTCGACGGTGGGAAAGTTGATAGGAGAACGTTTAGGTTCGAGGGTATTATGGAACAATTATATTTAGACGAGAAATAATTTTGAGCTGCTTGGGTCGTTTATCATCAAGATTCACAGTTGGAGTCGAATAGCTACCATCTCCATTAAATATTGTGATAATTTGAATTACACTTTTAGAGACGAAATGCAGGAAATTGAAAACATTCGACACGCCCCATTGGTCGACGTGCAAACAGGGAGTATCACGAAGATCACGCGCGCGAGAGGAGCGAAAGAAGTCACGTTTCTCTTTCGTTACGGGACGGAGGCACGAGACCGTGTATGAGAAGCACTTTGCATCGCAGTCTGTTGGGTTAGGATAACGCCGGAGACGGTTCGTCGCTCGGCCAAGTGTTGCTCGGTTTGTCGCTCGAGCGTGTTTGAACATATTTGCTGGATACTCGAGGCAACGGGATCCACAGGCACGGTCGCCCCGAAACTTGCCCAGACCTTCTTCACCTTGATACCACCTCTGGAAATTCTTCCCGAATCTCGGCTGAATTTATTCTTTGAAATATTATAAAATACGCCCTGAATCGTTATCGGGTGAAAGTTGACACAGAGGTAAAGTTCGTCAGAGAGATATTTTAATGGAATGTTACATAGGTTGTTGCAGAACGCGATAGGGAAATGAAAGTATGTAATTTTAATTCGCAGTCACTCGAAGCCATCCCACTCGCAGGATACCGAAAACACGAAAAACGGGATCCGGTTGGAACAGAATCTCTCCTCGGCAGAAAACCCATTACGGAGGCGGGCAGTCGATAAACAGGTCCCCCTGTTTGGTGCCTTTTAGAATGGAGGGGGCGATGCTGCGATCTGCCTCGGAGGAACAGCAACTAATACCTCGGTCACCTAAAATTTCCATGCTTTAGGTAGCCTCCTGCCAAATGAAATTGCTGGATTTCTTTTCTATGATAACCTATTTTCTCAGTCCCCGATCTCCGTCCATCCCCGGAAGAAGAAACTAGGTCCTGCGTTCGATCGAAACCGATAGGTGTGTGTCCATCCCTCGTTATCCACACTGTACACATCCCACGCGATTCCCCGTGGCGTGTAACACGCATGCACTTACTATCGTCGAGCCCCGGGTGTGTACAGCCGGGTCCCGGGAATATACACACGAGGAAGTCGTGGGTCGCCGAGGAGGGCGGCGAAGAGCGCTAACAGGGCAAACACGGAGCCAGTTAACCGGCCAAATATTTGTACCTGGCCGGATCCTCGAGCGTTATCTCGAACAGCACCCAGCTTCTACAACTGCGAGACCAGCGAAGGATCGTACAGAGGGGCGAAGGGGTCCTCGATTCACCACCCTACCGAGTCGTTGGTTCCTCTTTTAATGAAAGGCCTCCTTTCACTGCCACGAAAACACGGAGACAATAAAAACACGGTCTCGCCTCGTTTTTCCTCGTCGCGGGCCACCGACGATTTCCTGTTTCCTACGGCCGCGGGCCAACGCCATAATCTAATCTACGTTTACGGCGGGAGGTGGACGAGTGTCTACCCGGAGTGCACACAACGGAGGAGAAAGGTGTCGTTGTTTTCGGTGGAATCGCCGTGAACGGACGTAATCTCGCGACGGGGGCTTGGAACGGAGTTTCCGTGAGAATGATCTTGCTCTCCTGAATGAGTCGAGATACGCCGTTGGGTCCTGGAAGGCGTTTCGCGGGGGAGGTTAAACTTCCGGTGGCGATCAGACGGAATGGTTCGAGATTACAACTGGAGATAATCTTCGAATGGAGGATTTCACGAAGCGGTGACGATGGCGTGACGTATTCCTCGGTGATTTTTGGGGTTTTTACTTTTGTTTTTTTTTTTTTCGTAAAACAAAATTTATTTTTGAACGAGTTATAGCACTTCTGATAACAGGCGGAGGATGTATCGAATCCACGCTAGGAATATCGGTATCTCCGTCTTTATAAATTCCTCAGTTCCAACTTCAAGACCACGCCTACGCCATCTCGAATCTCTGAAAACGTAGGGCTCCTCGACCTGCCTCGCCGCGAGTCCCAAGGATTAACGCCGACGTAATTACCCTTAGGCTCCACGGACGCATCGGGTCACTCTGGGTCGCCGCTGCGTGCCTGGCGCCGTGAAAAGGAGCATTACGAGGACGGACGATGCTTAGGAGTTACTTAGAGCCAGATCGATCTTAATCCAGGAACAGAGGTACCGCTCTGGTATCAGGGTATTAGCTTCCATCATTCGTGGGATAGACCGCGGGGCTAAATAAAGAGAGGAGGAGGAAAAGAGACGTGGCACGGTGCGTTACCAGCGAAAGCACATACATCAGGCTCGTCGGCTAATCTGATTCCCCTAACAATGTGCACGCGTCGGAATCTTCTTACATCCCCCCTCCATCTTACCTCACCGCGTTCGTCCTTCTTCCTCGCTTCCAGTCTCTCCGACGTGGCGATATCGAAGGGTCCTGGCGAGTCCAGGCCACCGCGGAGTCGATGCCTTCCCGGTACGTATAGATTTTGGATTTGGCCCCAGCCCCCCTACCCGCTCCTGGCAGCCAATCTGAGCGCAAACCCGCGTAATCTCGCGCTAATAACCGCGATTTATCCTTCCCCCACTGTTCCGGGCAAGCTTCGTTGATCGAAGCGTCGATTAGACTAGTCCTGACGATTCCTTGGGGTCGAGGAAGCGTTGCTCGATGCAGAGGGATTTTTTGGGGTGATTCCTGACGACTGGATTTGTCGATTGTAGTTGAATAAGAAGTATCCGCACGTTCAAACTATTGGATTTTCCAGAAATTTCGTGGCAATTTTTAAGAAAAATTCAGACACATTTGAATTTTGATATACATTTATTGAATAGGCAAAAATCGACATGGACTTTCCAGACAACCCAATAGTTTCAACGAGAAGAGTTCTGCTAACTATAAACGCAAGACAAACTCGATGCTTCTAGAACACCCTTGCAACCCTCAGAAGACACAAATAAGAACTAATATGCAGCAACTGGTTCCCCAGCTGCCTCGATCCATTCAGCCAGCGAGCGCAGTTTATCAGCCCAGGTAATTGGCCCGATAAACAACCCGCTCGATAGACTAATTCGTGACAGTAGCGTATCGCGAGCGGCGCGGATCTTAATCGATAATAAATCATTATCGCCGCGCCGTGACAGAGAGCGCGGGATTCCGCGCACGGGCAGACACGGAGACGCGTAAATATCGCGACGGGGCCAGTCGCGACGAAAGCTGTAAATCGACGACTATTTACGCGAACCAGCCGTCCAATTAAATTAACATCGGGGCTCCGTTACATCGCGATCGGCCGCCTTGGTAGTCACGTTTCAAGATGCTCCAGGCTGAAACGCGCCTAGAGTCCGATTCCTCCGCCCAGCAGCGCGAGCGTACGATAATTTATTGGCCGGCTTTCCATTTGCTCGGGAGAAAGAGCGAGGAGAGAGAAACTGACGAAGAATAAGCAACGGTTACGGGACCCTGGGATATCTACGACTGTCGATTTAATTAGACTCGGCTCGAAACGAATGAGACGTCTTGTCTCTCGGTACTACCCCTAACGAGGCCGTGTACTCGTGATTGGTGCCTCCAGCTTGGTATATCCGAGTGAAATTAGTGGAACGTTGCTCGACCGTTTGGACGTGGACGCGAAAGTGTGCTTTCAGTAGGAAATTGCAGGTGATTCAGGTTTGGTACGCAGGTGGAGGGAGACGAAGTAGGGATTGGGTCACTTTAGTGGTTAGAAAATGTGAGATTTGGTGATTGATGTTGTTGGAAGATGTTACCTGTGTTCCAGGTACTGTTGATGACCACTACGAAACCTCGCTTCCCACTGTCTATCCTCTATCCAACGGGTCAATCTCCTCCCAAAGAACCACTTGAGCGAATCACCCCCAAAAGGAAAGGACGAGTCATGAATGCCACCCTACGCCGCGCGTGTCGGCGTCCTACACGCGTCTCGACACTGTCCAGCGAAGAAACGTGGGAACAGATTGGCGATTTGCTCGACGGTGTACACCTGAACGGGAGTAGCTTCTTAAAGGATGATTTCTCGCGTGGAAGCGTCCCGTGTGGGTAGAATCAATTACTATGGTCGACAACGGCACCTGGACGCCCCGGTGTCGTTAACATTTAAATGCGCACACCCACGGCGACGAAATTCGATAAATCTCGTCGGAATTGTGACGGAATAATGGTAACTGGACCGCTAACAACGTCGTTAGTCGAGGATACGCTGGCCACTAGCCTGGTGTCCCCTTCGATGATCGATAGATCCGCCGCTAAACGCGTGCGTATTATGAACGACGCCGACGAACGCGCGTTAATTGAACGCCACACGCTTTTTAATTTCGACGATTTTTGATATCGCGATACAACCGCGGAACTCATTCGATCGATAAGATAGCGCGAATGAAATGTTACTCTGCGAATTAAAATCGATAGCGTTTCAATTAGATTTCAACCGCGGTTAATAAAACACTGTTTCAGGGGATTCGAACGTTATGGCTGGAAATGGGGTTGGTGAAAAAATTCACCAACTTTGAATTTTTCGAATCAGCGTTCACGTAACCTTCTTCGATACTAAATTCTACGATACTAAATCAAGCAATACACGTATTATTCCCACCTTGAACTTCAAAAATCGATTAGACAGAAATAAGTAATTTCTAAGAAGATACAGTCTTGTGTTTCGCGTATAAAAACAGCCCCCGATAAATTATCAGCCGAGCCGATCAGTTGCCCCAATCAATATCAATTCAGAGTCAGAGAATATTGAAAAAAATCCCGACGAAATTTGAAGAGAAATCGAGCGGCGGACTCGCATAAACTACCCCCGGCGCCAGCAGTCGAGCCAATCCCGAAGCAAACGAGTGTGGCCAATTTTTATTAAAATCCCACGTGGTTGTGGACATTAATCGAAATGGCTGTCAGTCGTGTTTAGATGCAGCTCGAAACGGCACCGAATGACTAATGTCTTTTTTATCTGGCCACCCTCGCGCCAAAGTCATTACGGGTCGTTAATGTATCGCCTCTGGTATTCAGAGCCGCCCTCGTTTCGCGGCACGAACCCCCTCTCTCTTCAACCCCCACCGTGATTTCGTATGCGCTTTCGGGACCCAGGTTTAAAGTTGCGCGTCGGTTATCGGTTAATGAAATCAACGGATGAGCGTCCAAGTTAAATGCGATCAAGCCGCCCCTACCCGCGATTTCGAGGGTCGTGAAGGAGCGCGAAAGGGAAACGCTTCGCGCTAGGCTCGAATCGCATTTTAATTTCCGACTGCCATTAGGGGTTCGACGGGAAGTCGATCGCGCTCTTCTTCCAACGACGAATCGGGTGAATTAGTCGATCGAGGCTCTCAGTGTAACACGCTGACTGCCACCCCTCATGCTGTGGAAAAGTGGGACTGGAGTTTTTAGTTGACTGATATAATATACACCTTTCCCTTCAACGCAAGTCAAACAACTCTCGTAGGGAATTCCGGTAAAGCCTCCCCTGATATTCGCGCTCGCTTAACGATATGATTGCAGCACCTAGCGCACGAGCGTGGGCGCGGCGATCAGCGTGTTACGCTCAATTGTAATAACACCGAAACGAGGTACTCACGATCCATAGGAGTCACGGCACCGCCGTACAGAACGAAGTCATTCACACTTACCTGAAACAAAAGAGAATTACTTGGTTAGTTACGCGATCGCAGATAAGTCGCCGATTCCCCGCGCACAAAACTTCCGATTTAATCTAACCAAACGAGACGTGGCATTATTTAATTAAACGTGCAACTTCGTTTCGAAGAATTTTCCCTATCTGCCATCTCCTTAATCGCGTTACTTCCATCGCGGACAGGGTGATTATTTTCGCGTTGCCCTCGTTCGATGACTTCCTGCTCTACGAGCCCCCATCTAGGTTGAATCTCGAACAGTCTAGTCTTGTTTGCATAATTGTGAGGAATTAGTTGGCTTTCTGAACATCTCTCAGAGCTTCTGAGTATTTAGAAACAAGTTACATAAAAATAGAAAATGACTGATCCACCTCGTGGATCAGTCAACAGCAGAGTTCAGCGATCACTGTTCACTCAGAAAGGATATGTTTCAGCCCCACTCCTATTGAACTTTAGCGCTCTGGAGAACGTCGCGAGGCTCACGGTTCATAAAGCAAAGCGGATCGTCGCGCAGGGTCTCCAGGGTCGAGCAGATATTGCGATGAGCGCGTCGCTCGTCGCCGTGGCTAAAGCGTCCGCTCGTAAACTTGATCCCTGTATAATTTTCAATCGTCCCGCGGATTTGACGACCTCGTCACGGTCCTCGTCTCCCTTCGGGCGCTCCCGTCGCCTTTCAGACTCCTTCCCGCTTCTTCGCTTTCGTGGGGGTGTTCCCGAGATAAGGGAGGAATGACGAGGTCGCAACGACCGGTAAAAAGGTGATCTCGGCCGGATAATGCCGGCACCCAAGCACGGGGAGGCTAGGGAAGAACTGGGAGGCGAACTCTCCGAGTTCGGGGATCCCCTAGGCGTTGGTAAGCGCCGCTGCCTGCGGAGGCCGTAAAAAGACAATACCGTTCGCAGGCCGCAAAAGAGTCTTGCCACCAAGTACCATTACCAGCGAGGGAAGCGTGTCCTGGCGTGTGCGTGGGAGTTCTCCTCGGGAAGACGCTGCCACCTTCTCGGAATCATCCCCCTTTTCGAGACCTTGCATCCTGGAGCCCGGAGGATCCTATAATGCGCTCCTGTATACTCCGTTAGTTTCCCCTGGCTCTCCCAGATGAATTGAATTTTATGCCCCAGCGAGCTGTCTACCGACGCCTCAGTCGGTCCGAGATGCTGTTTCTGGCTCCGCTGCTGCGCTAATTAACCTCTTGGCGCGGGGAAATTTGTGGCGAATACGAATTAGGAGTTGAGAAACAAAAGTGAAGAAATTTACTGTATGTTTGTCAACTTTAACGTTACAGTTCCTACTGCTTTGATTGGAAATGGGGTATAATGAAATAGTGAAATACTAATTTTATTAATTACAAGTTTTTATTTTATTACTAAATGTTCATTGACATGATTCTACAATTTTTAAATCTGTGCAAGCATACCGCGAACTGCAAATGAACCATGAATACGACCAAGGAGGAAAGGGAGGAACTTTCCATTATAAATTACGAATTATGGAGCTGCGTCGACGTCGTAAACGACGTCTTCTCGCGGCGCAGCAGCATCCACGAGGTACACAGGACGCCGTATAAACGCATCGCGAATTGGTGTCTCGTTAGACACTCTGGCTCGTGCTGTCGATTTACTTGCGCGTCGTCGCGTCAATGGCATAACTACTCCATTAGCGACGGGTCTATACAAATAACCGATGGTTCTGGAACGTTAATCTTGATTCGACGACACGTCGCGTAAACTAGCTGACCACGGAGTCGCATGGCGTCCCGACGACGCTCTAATGAAATTATTAAGAACATAGATTCCTAACGAAAGTGTTAGGGACACTGTTCTTCCTCAAAACTGAAACTACAGAAAAATACACGACTTTTCTTCGCCTGATTATTATAACGTTGTCGAGGCGTGAGTGTGGAGCGAAATCCAAAGGCGTAAAATGGAGTCCACTCGTGTTAGTTGCGTCGTAATGAAGCGGCAATAGCGGCCAGCGATTTTCTCGATAAGACTATTTTTATTTCCAGCACTCGAAGGTATGAAAACGTCACGGGCAGGAGATAGTGGAGCACCTCTCGTCGTTTTGAACGACTCCTTGCGCCCTGTCGACGTGACGGCCGCCGTCAATGACGGCACGTGGTTCACGCACGCATAAATAATTCACGCTGTCACGCGCACGGTTCGTTCCAAGCTTCACTCTCAATTAAGTGACCCGCATCGTCTACGCGTGCCGAGCGAGAAACTGCGACTGGAGGATAAAAACGCAACGACAAACAATTGCGATCGGATTCCAGCCAGTGGCGATGACAAATTAAGGGAATGCCATTTTAGGGAAATTGAGAAATTTCTCTGGCACGTTTCATTTGATGAGTGTCTATTATCCGAGACGAGTAAACTTGAAATACATCTCAGATTGTGTCTGACTGTCCCAAAAATTATTGTCATTATTCTGGACGTGATAATGGGGTGCATCTGCAAGCAAAGCTCTCTTCTCAAGCCCTCAACCACCCACTCTTCTCTATTACAACAGAGAACCAGCGAACTCTATACGTTAACGGCTCAGACAGCCTCAAATTGCTTCATTAGCTGCGTGATATTTTATATAAATTGGGAACTAAATTACCCTGGGCGGGTGGCATCGGCGAAAAATTTGTAATTAGAGCAGGTAAAACGCGACGATGCTCTCGGAAACGGGAGGAGGCGAGGTCCAGAGGGAGAACGGTGGATGGAGGTGGAAGGAAGAGGGGTCGGGGCAATTTCTTAATTATTTACGCGCCACCGTGCGGCAGCGTTGTTCGTTTCTGGCGCGTAAACCGTGGCGAATCGCGGCTGCCCTTTGCGACTCGCTCGATCCTTCGGCTCACGGTCCGCGTGAATGGACTAATTAGCATCCGGGGGCGAAACGGGGCATTAACAGACACGTACGATTCGCTACGACGATTCTGATCATCCTCCTCGCAAGGATTTGCTCCAAGACTCGCTCGTCCAATGGAAGAAGCTTTCAAAATTGAGACACTTTGGTCTGAATTGCTTCGCGGTGGCTTTGAAGTTCGAATGCTCATCGTTATAGGTGAGGATCTCTGAAGGGGCGAAAAATCTTTAATTTTAGGGACAAACTGTACTGCGACATTTATAGGAGGAGACTCATCGAGTTTACCTAAGACGAATTAGCGTGAAAGTGTTCCAGCAAACCTAGAAATTAAAATCCCTGGAAAGCAGGGTCGTCGATGCGTTACAGGGGGTTCTGCAGCAAAGAGTAGAAAGGAGGATTGGAGGGAGTTGTAGTCGAGGTCCATTAGGAAACCCCCCGGGGGCAACGAAGAAGAGAGCAAGCTCTTGCGAGGTGAAAGAGAGGGAAGAGACTCGACTCCCTCTATCTCGAGAAGTGTCACCCATGATGAATAGTTGGCATGAACAAAAAGAATGCTAACCGCGTCCCTCGCTCGTTCCGCCGCCGCTGTAACCACCCTCGACCAACCCCTCGCTGTTTCGGGGGCCTCCGCGTCGATTTTCCGGAAAAAGAGAGCCGAGGCCAGCGACAAAGCGGGAACGATACCATCTTAATTAAAAGTTGCCAATTCATTTCGCCCGCCGTTTCCACCCCGTGAACTCGTCCCGTGTACCGTATCCTTCCTGGGCAACGTGGTCGCGTCCCCCTTTGTCTCACGACGGCGATGAGAAAAAAAACTCGCGGCTTGGAAGAGCCCGAGACGATAATAAGAAGTTCTCGGCCGCTGGAGGAAATTAAGTAAAACCGGGCCACCCTCTTTTTAAATGTCGTTTTCTCGGGATCTCCCCGCTCCTTTGTCTTTCTTTCTGGCTCGCTGGCTCGTTTTGAAACGTGTAGGCATCTCCAGGGGGCGTAGAGCGCGGAAAGGGGTTTAATCGCGGGAGTTCGCTCGCATCGGGAGGCGATAAAGCAAACGGGGGGCGGTTCGCGGGTTTTTAATAAGCTTTCGTTACTCGAGTTCTCGTATTCTTGTTTTCCATGGGGTTCGGAAGTGTTCTGGCCAAGAATTCCGAGAAGAAACTTAAGTCCGAACTCAGCTATTTCGGTAACTATTGACCTGAAGATCTCGAACCAGAGAAAATGGAACTTTCCAATTATAATCTAACGCTTTTTGCACAAATATCCAACAAAAACAAATTATGATCAAATAAACATACAGTCGCCTATATCTAAATTCCCCCAACACCAAAATCTATGCGCCGAGAATCAACTTCGACAACCCACGCGCAACGCAGACGTTCTCCCGAAAAAAAAGAGCTGTAGGGATGTCTCAGGGTTGAATAATAAATGCGAGTCGCGAAAGCGCGCGAGAAAATAACGTAATCATGGGAAGCGCGACGTGTGACACGCGTGCCATTTTTCCCTTAGTCTTTTCGCGGCGTGTCTCGTCGAAAGGCTTTTCCCGAAGCTTTTCCAGCGGCGGCGCCTGGGTCCCCCAAAGGATCTGGGTAGACCACGTTCTCCTCCACGGTCCCTCGGAGGGTGAAACGGGAGGAACGAGGACAGGTGGCTGTTAATGTCCCCCGGGAGCCTCTGATAAAAACAAATGGTGGCGCGAAGGCAAGACGGAACGAAGGAGGGTTCCACGCCCCTGCACTCCTGCCGTAGAAAGAAATAAAGAAATTACTCGGTGCCGCGCCCCCGTGTAAACAGAGCCGATGAATGGGAGAGGAGAAACCCCCTGGTTCGACCCCGGCAGGCGGAGAATTTTTTTTTCTCCTCTCCAGAGGGGCAAGCTTTAATCGCGCGACGCGATATTGAGGTTCTCGCGAGCCACCCCCGACGATGCCGCGCCTGGTCACCGTTTTAACGCCGTTAATCAACCCCCGTGGCTTGGATCTACCTTCTTTCGATCGAGCTGATCGATCTGCGAGCCTGAGACTGCGATGTTTAACGCAATGTTGACTTCACCGAGTTATACTGTCGATCGTTGGTATTTCATGACTTAAACCACCCCTATTTTCACACGGTATACGACATATCTCCATCTAAACAAAATCCATTTCTAAATAAAGTCTACTATCATTGCCACTGTTATAATAATATCGAGATTCATATTTTCCAAGCGTTATCGAAAGAAAGTAAGCGGAAACCACCTTTCCCCAGGGGTAGCGACGTTGCCCGTTAATAAAGTCAGGATTGTCCCGCTCAGTGGGGCGGATGACTCGCCGCGAAGATGGCAATATAAAGTCGTCGTTCGTCCTCGTAACGATGCTTTATATAACTGTATCAAAGAGGCCTGGGAGGTGGGTGGAGCGTTCTCGTCGTCACCACTCCATAGAATATTTAAGCTTCATTTTCATACCTTCGCGGTGGGTGTCTCCGGGCGCTCGCGCATATTAAAAAAGAAAGTAATAAAAGCAGGGCGGTCGAAGGTGAAGCCAGAAGCGAAAAGAAATTGCCGGGGCCACCGATCGTTGTCGACGGGGCATAATGAGGAATGGTGTATTCCCTAGTGGCCCAGAGGGTGGCGCAGACATCGTCATAACGCTATATGTGATTAAAATTGAAGATAAAAAATAAATAGTATACTACATATTCCTTAACTCGAAGTATGTGAAACTTTTATGTGACTACTTGGTAACCTGGCACCCCACTTCCAAGGAGCAGTGGATTATTATTTGTTAATTTAAAAGACAAAGTAACGATTCTAAGGATTGTGAGAAAAAAGGGGGGACTGCGAGTATGTGGCGGCTCCGGAACAGCCAAAAACCGGTCGGAATATCGCATACGCCTCTCGACCCTCCATTTCTTTCAGCGAGGTTTTGCATACGTCGGCGCGCACGCCTCTCCGCGCCGCTTCTACTTTCTTCGACGCGTCCCTGCTCCTCGAACGACTCGTAGCTCTCTCGCATGTCGTATCGTTATGGTTATGATATTAGGCGTACAAGGCAAACTACAAACGGTTATTCCATCGAAACGACCCCGCGACGGTTCTTATGGGAAACGCTTTCTCGCCCCAACGGTGGTTGCCGCGACGATAACGTACGTCGGAGCACGAGGGCAGGAAGCGCCGCTCGAATTTTCCGGCTGGGAAAGCGATACGCACTTCGGAGGCTCTCGAGAGGAAGGGACACGTTTGCTTTGTAGGATTTTTTCAGGAGAACGTATCGCACGCTAGGACATGGAGCGCTGGGTGCCAGTCGAGAAAGACAAAGTCTTTTTATTCGAAAGACGAAAGAATTATGTTCCTCAAGTTACTTCTGATCACATTATAAACACAGATAAGGTGCGCTTTAGCGCTTTACACGAAGACAAGATCCCGAAACAAGACTCCTGAAAGGTACAACAAAAACTCGCCTAACAGAGTCTGAACTTCAACACGAACTCCACCAAAGGTCCCTCCAGCTCCGTCGACCAAACATCATCAACTTTGATCGTGTGGCATCCGGGGGACGGTTACACGATCCCGGATCGATTCCGTTAAACAAACACCATCGACTTTGACGAGCGAGCCAAGAATAAGTCACACGATCCGGACGATCGATTCCTAGCGGTCTCGCGAAACGAGCGTTCGGTAGCTACCAGTGACCCCTGGGGTAATCTCCGCCTCAGGGCAGACGGTGGATTTCGATTAGGTTCGCGCGTCGGTTACGAGGTCATCGTTGCCCAGCGATTTGTTTTACTCCCGCTATTTCGTTTTTTATTAGTTTCGGTCAGTCGACTAGTTAAAGCCGCGACTGCCTTCGGGCGCGCACCTAATGACTCGGCGAGTAGAGACAAAGGGTTCATTTGCAGGGCGGCAGGTGTACGGCTAAGAGACTCGGAACGAAACTACTTCCCCTCCTCCCTCGTTCTGCCAAGTCTCGATGTTACGAGTCACTCTGTTTACCGCTTTCCCTCTGTTGGTCATCGTTCCGCGAATAACGCATCTGCTTTGCGAAAAGTTCAAGAGTAGGGAGAGGCCGATGTCGTTGGCGAAAGGGCACGGAAAAAGGACGAAGCGAGTAATTAACCTCGCGAAAAAAGGCCTTTTACCGCGGTGATCATTAAGCGCTCTTTTGTCGATTCGTAGTCGGTGATTGCAATCTACGTGGCGTAATCACGGGGATCATCCGCGGTCTTTTTTATCGGCGCTCGCTTCTTGCGCGAGGTCGTGGGCGATGACTCGCGGATTCGTGCCGTGTGATGGCGTCGCGACTCCGACGTCGATATTCAGGCTATCGCCTTTGTGCCGGCGTGTCATGTCTTAATTACCCGACCGACCTTCTGAATGGTATCTGATTCTCTATTCTTCGGTCCTGCTGACCCATTTTAATGAAGCTGGACAATCGTAGAAATTGCTGGCGATAGCTAACGATTCTTCAGGTAACGATTTGGAGATATTATCTTGTCGAAGGCTGAAGACTTGTGGAGACCGTGTCCAGGAGGATCTAAGGGGACCTTGAGGTTTCCACCTGCGATCGAGGTGACCCAAGAACTTGCAGGTTGATGGTTAAAACTCATCCAACATGCTCTCAACATACAGAAAATCCTCGTCTGCGTTTCTGCTCACCGCATTCACTACTACATCAACGTGGCCCTGCAACCCTCTCTCGCCCCGGTACGGCGCGATAAGAATGAAACGGCGGGCTCACAATGAAGGTGTCGTTGCAGGAAATTATACAGCAGTTAGAACCGCGACCTCTCTCTCCCTCTCCGCGAGCAATTGTCTCTTACGTCGGCATTGTCTTCGCCCAGAACTCTGCTTCTCTCTTTCTGCCTCTCGTTCGCTCTCCCTGGGGGCCTAACGAACCGCTTGTCTGACACCGAGCGGCACAATGAGAGATCTAATCGCGGGTAAAGTACTTAATATCTTAAGGTCGGACGAGACCTAAGCGTCCCGAGGGTGGTCCGAGGGGACGTCGATGGAGAGAGGCAAGTTGTACGCGCTTGTGCCGCGACTTGTCGCGTCCTCGCGCTGGAAGACACGGAGGGTAAGGACGAAGGGGTTGGGAGGAGGATTCGCCTCGGTTACTGGGTTGCTTGAATCCCCGTGTCGCGGTATCTGATGAAGAGAACGCCTTCGGGTGACAGCCGGTCTTCCGCAGCGACTGGAGCTGGATGGAAACTCGCAGGTGCCAGCCACTCCAGTAGATAACCGTACCTCGTGACCTTGATCCGATACGAGAAATGAATTCTCGCGCTCGAGGAAGACTTTGGGGGAGATAATTGGTAACTTGGTTCAAGATCCTTGCTCGACTAAGGCGATGAAAGGGTGCAGATTCGTGACAGATGGTGAATATGTTTGTTTTAATTTTGCGAGGGTGGATGTTGAAGGAAATAGAAAGCACTTCGTTCTTCTGGCCCATCTAATCATGATTAAGAACCAATGGGACGTGGAGGTTGTGTTCGAGTATTTCTTCAAGAAAGCAAGAAGATTTTAAGTCACAAATCTAAGATTTTTAAAGACTCTAACAAAGATAACTCCAGCGAGGATACATACAGTGCCTCGAGAATTATTGATTCATTAGTGGAGAAGGATGATACTCAATAAGAGAGGAATAATCACGTTTTATCGGGGATCCCAAGTAAATGTCACACTGCAAATGCCATGCTGGTAATTAACGGCGTACAAAAGTAACGCCAACAAAAATTATGCGACACGAATCCATACAATTACTAACATCCTGAAATGATCAACACGGGAACTTTCGATCACGATCGATACCTTGAATATTCATACGTATTTCGCAAGAACACCTTTACCAAATTGCAACTGGACTATAAAATTCTCCAGCAAACAAATGAATTTTCTAAATCCACCCTCGAACCTTTCAAGAGTTCAGGGGATTTGAATTTCTACTCGAAGAGGTTTTCGAGATCCAATTAGAGGCGGTTTCGCACGGGACACGTGAGAAAAGGCGCGATAATGCACACGCCGCAAATTTATTCGCTGATTATCTCGTGAGAGTAGAATCGACGCCAAGTGTGTGCATGAAACGGGCACGAATGTCATCCCTGACAGATCCGTTCATCATTTTGATACGTGCGATAACTCAAACGTATCTGTTACGAATATTTGTGGCGAGGGAAAAACGCGATTAGCGTTAGTAACAAATAGGCTCTACTTTTTTTCAGGAAAGATCGGTAACTAGATTGATTTACTGACGAGGTACGCGGAATGAATATTCATGGGGACGGCAATCATCGAGTAATCGATGCATAAGCATCTGTTTACTTTGGATCTAAACCCGCGATAACCCTATGAAGTGTTCTGAACGACGATGAAAATTTAATCTTGGTAACTTCCAGTGACGTGTACCTAAACAACTGTATCATTTAATTACCTCTCCTTTATCTAAGAACTAGAAAAGAAGGAAACATCCTTCGATTTTCTTCGTGATATTTTTATCCAATATAGATTTCCAGGTTTGGAAATCCCAATATGTACTAATTAATATATGGATGTAAATAACCCCAGGAATAATTTCTGTCTCACAGGATAGAATAGAATCCTCTAAAAAAGAAGGTGGAACGTCCTGCACTTCTCAGCTCTGTGGACCAGGAGATTCCAAAGGACCAAGGACTCTGTCTCCCACGATCAAAGGACGGGATCGTCTGCGCTCTTGAAAACCCTCAATGGACCCAATCACGAGCTCTTTCTTCGTGATCCCGCGTTGTCCCCTTCGAGGGGCCTCTCCCCCTATCGGTAGCAAGAGAAATAGCGAACCAGATTCACAGTTTGTTTTCTCTGTGAAGGCAAACCCGACGAGGTTCACTCGAACAACGCTCGATCGCTCGACACAACAAACATCGTTCGAGGTTCGTCTTTCCATACTCAAGAACTATCCAGGTGAAAGATCACAGCGACGATTCGTCCATGCACGAGGACGAAGAATTTTTGGAATGATTTTATAATTCATGGGGAAGGAAAGTAAAAATTTTCATTTCATTCTCGATTTTCTACTAAAAAGTTGTTGGACCAACTGCGAATAACCACAAGAGGATTTCCAACCATTTCGTATTTTAATTTCCATGTCAACGGTTAAAATATACATTTCCATAATCACGAATAGTTAGTCCCCGTTACGATACTCCATCATTTTTTGTAGCTCTACTTAGGAAAGATCCGCAAACTGTCCCATTTGTTATAATTGCCACAGTATCATCACGCACGGGGTTCGAGAATCAAGTATCAACGATCCGCGAGGAATTTATGAGAGATCACTGGTTAGACTTCCAAGACGCAGCACAGATTTCCCCATTTTCTCGAGACGGTAAACGTGATTTACGGTGTCGCGACAATCTACATAAGCATCTCGCAATTAGGACATCTAGAAATGTGTGAAACGATCGAGAGCGAGGTAACCACGCCTCCGTGTATGCAAGTGTCATGATGGATAATTACATAATTACTACGCGGACATTAATATCTAGTGTCAAGTTTCCGTTGAATAAAGAAACAACGTGCCCAGCATTCGCTGCTCGCGGAATGTTTTAAACGTTGCAGAAAACATGTCGAGAAGTGTAAAGATTGGACGATGGTGAAAGTAAGATGTGGAGGTTAAAACATGTTAGAATTTCGCTAAATCTATGAGTATAATTGCAATTTTAGCCTACACTCGGGACCATAAACGCTCTAAGCGAGATCGCGAGGGACTTTCTCACAGGCGAGAGCCGCTCGAGTCGAGAGAGGAGCGCAAAAATAAGAGCAGAACGAGGCCCACGAAGAGAGCGCGGAAACGTCAAAGAGAGAGAAAGAATTCCCGAGCTGAGGAACGGGAAAGGGGGGTTAGGAGGGGGTCGCAGTTTTTGTGGATTCGCTACGCAAGCCGACCGCAAAATCAGAAATGAATGAAGAAGTGACACAATGCAACGTTTGCTGGCGGACCCAGAGCCTAGCACCCTGGTATCGCCAACCCCCTTTTCTCCCAGCATCTCCCCCCTCCTTCTCATCTCGCTGGTTTGGACCCTCGACGCGAAACCATTCACCTCTGGCGGAGAAAAAGGGAGGAAGAGCCCTGCCAAAAAAGGGCAGACAAGAGAGCGTAGAGAAGAAGCAGGCCGCTTTAAAGAGAGCGCTGATGCGTGGCCAGAACCGACTGGGTGGTGCTCCCCCATCCCTCTCTCATTGTATCGGGATCGACGTTGTGTAAGAGACGGCCGCGGAGCTAGCATAGAAAAGGATCTGCATGTGACGGATCGCAGTCGCGGGGATCCGTCAGGAGTCACTCGGGGGATTTCTTCCTACCGTTTTTCCACGACCACCCACGCAACCGTGGCGACCCTCCCCTGCGCGAGAGAAAGGGGCTTCTTTAATTTCTGCTCGGATTAAATTATAATATTATTTGATTTGTGACACGAGTTGCCCTCTGCAATTTCAATTTAAAAGAATCAGACTACGATAGAAGAATGTCAAAAAAAATCCACATCCAAATTTAGATTTGAATTCCCATTCTAGAATATTTCCAGTGCAAAACGATTATTTTTCGCTAAATGCTAACAAAGTACTCGACCAAATCACATCCCCAACGATATAGGGTAGTAACCCATCGCAGTCGCGGTTGTTGAACGAGCCCAACGAAAAACGGAGTCACGTCGCGGTGCGCTTATCGTGTATCTTAAATGCCAAGCGGGTCGGGCGATGAAAAGGCAGAAAAATGGACGTCGGTAAAACCACGCGTAACGATGAGGTTTGGTTATTCCCGAGACGAAACGACGTAACCAGACGTCCGCGGCAATCGCACGAACACGATCCGCGAGGACGACGTTTAGCAAGTCTGTTTGTTCGCGCCTTGTCACGAATCAATCGAGGGAAACGAGCCGTGACCACCGCCGACGTTTCTGCCTTTTTTCCCCGGGTTAAATCGCTTGACGAAACGAGCCCGAACGAAAAACCCCGGTGACTAATGAAATTCTCTTTCGCGCGGCAACGATTCCGATCCGACCTCTTTTTCCTGTCCGAAGAGAGATGTCCTGCGAACTGTTTACTTCCTGCAAGAAGAGGACCGCTTCGAGTGGACCGGTGTACGTGCTAAATGGACTAGTCGAACACGACGAAATCGAGGAATTCTGAGCAGGGGGTTGTGAAAAAATTTACAGTTCAGGACGGTGCCTGGAGACGTGAGACAATCGATTCAATGTGAGCAGAAATGAAAAATAATACTGTCTGACCAATTTTTAAACCTTCTACTTTAATTACTGTTTACTCCAAGGTTTATTTACTGCATCCAGAAGGTACTCGTTCTAAGAACTTCGCTATATTAAAAATATCCCTAATCTCGTTACCCTCGATATAAAATTCCATTTATCAGGGAATTCAGTGTACGTCGGGCGATAAACGGTAAAGAAAGACGCAATTGCGTAACAGCATTACAGACGCGTAATGGCTCGTCTCTTGGCGTCTCTTCTTCGCCATCGACCCTCCTCGCAGAGCCACTTCGCCAGGTCCCCGGCGTTTTCAATCATACACATCACTGACTTTCATTATTATCGAGTTTAGAGGCATTCTTCCTCGACGTTCTCGTTTTTCGGGGCCCTGCCTCGTGGCCAAGCAATAAGTCCCTGCTTAATCGATAAACGCCCAACCACCCTCCATCTTCGTATTCGATATAAGCACGTTGTCGAAGTAAATTAAGGTCGCGTCGCGTCACCAGCTACGACTTCGCGGAGGGCGACTTCCGTCGTCGTGTCCCGCACCCTCGAGAGTCTAGAAGTCGACCTCGAGCGGGAAAACGAGCACGTGGAATTGCTTTCTGACTAATTGAAAGCCCGCCATAATAGCGGCCAACGCTGCTACTCGGTGCAGAGAAATTTAAGTAGGGAAGTGCGAAGACAGATCGTGGAAAATGTAACTCTTTGTCTTTCAATAATGAAATTGTTACTAAAATTTACTCACTTTATAAGAAGTTATGGTAAATAACGCGTGATGAGAATTTCTTTGGAAACTAGCTGTGGGATTGTCTGTGTTCAATTTTCGTGACTTACCTGAAACAAAAAAGAAAATACTTGTTAGTGACAAGGGTATAGATATTAAATGAAATTAGACAAAATACATTATTATAATGAAATAAATAAATAATTGACAAACTTCCTGACACCACCTCGAAGAAGAGAGAAGAAGACGAGATTTGGTATATCATTATTACAGTTACTAATAACCTTTTTCACCAAAGAAAACGTAATTACGCTGAACAATAGTCTAACGCCTGCTCCAGAAATGGGTGAACAATGGAGTCTGAAGAAGGACAACACAGTTCTAACAAGAGGGTTCTTAGGGCAAAGAATCATTCATTCAGCCACGACGTGCCCTGCTCCAAAAACCCCTCATTTCCCTTAAACCACAAGGTACACAGATTCGCCAGCACCGCAAGCGAAAGATAATCTCGGAGCGTCCTAACCACGAATTCTTCGAACGCGACACCAGGCGCCCATAATTTCCAGCTAACGAGGACAATGGAAGGTCTGTTAATACCGTGATCATCGATACCGTATCATTTACCCCGGGACCATTGTGAACACGTCGTCGTCGGTGATCGGCTTCGCGACCGCAGCGAAGGAGCCATGAAGGCGGTGTCAGCGGAAGGACCTCACAAAAGGGTCCTGGCACGTTTCCTTTTTGGAAAATAACCGCCCAGATGGTACATCGACTCGTTAGCTTCCGCTGGTCGAATTTAACCTTCTGCCTTAACGAGATAAAGCCACGACAGAGTTTACGCCGTACACGCAATAAAAGTCACGCGGGGAGCGACGTCGACGAGGGACCCGACCGACAAAAAATAACGGAGGAACATGGGATCCTCTCTCGGCCCTATTTTCTTAGTCTCGCGGTGAAAACGGCCCTCTTTTACGACCGTACTTTGCGGTTTTCGGAGTTCCACGCGCCTCACGCCGAAGGAACGCTCAGGAAACGCGGAAAACGCTTCTGGGGAAATGGAACCGTTGAAAATTGAAAGTTATGAATCGATGACGTGACTATGTGGTTTCAAGTGAATTCTAATTTCAATTATGCACACGAAGGGTGTGTTACACAGTTGTTTAAATTTCTGACGCTGATTTCTGGCTATTTAACAGTTGAGAAGATTGCGAAACAACTGAAACAGAGAATTTTTGAGCTCGCTGAACTTCGAGCCAGAATTACATTTTAATTAATCTCGAATCACTAACTCCGGATTAATTACACAGCCATAATACTTTCGGATTCGGCACGCTTATCTCGCGATAATAAATCGCGACCTAAACGTTTGTTTACAGCTATAAAGTACATTTTAACAAATACGCAGATAACCGCCCGACTCGAATCTCCTCCAGACACTAGTCGCTTTTCGAGTAATTGAATGTTTTATCTAGCGATAACGGTTCTGCGTCAGCGATTTTCGTTGTTTCATCCACCGTCACCGCGTCTTTACTTAGACCGATTAAAGTAACAAAAATGGAGCGAAAGACCTGACGAATACTGCGTACTTTCGATGTATCGTTGGTATAAAAAGAAACCTTTCCAATCGACGTAGAGCCAAGATGGTTCTCATCGATATATCTCGATTCTGATTCGAGAGTGGCGACTTATCTTGGGTCGATGCTGAATGTTATCGTGGGAGGAGGTGAACTTTGACCTACGGTTATCTTTTCGCCTTCCGTATTTCGAAATCCGAGCAATTTGTTTTCGCGGACCCGCGGTGAACACGTTTCTCGGGGAAATGACCCCTTCCCTTATCAGTTAACGACTCCGTTATCGGTGTTCGGTGCAGTGGCATATGCTCGGAGGCATTAAACAAAAAATTACCAACTAATTACAATTTTGTTTGTCGCGAGAAGTTGCAATTCTCGTTGTCTAGTGGATACCTGGCTCGATACATAGAATAGTGGAATAATGAAATGACGCAAACGTATTTTGTGTCGTAATTGCGAGCATTATCGTGTGTCCTGGAGTCGTTTCCAATAAGAAATTGTTCGAGTTAAAGAGCGCTTATTCGCTACAGAATGCAACAGCGTTGCGAAACGCCACGAAACAATCACGGTTGCATAACATTGCACTCGCATCGAGAATATGGAAATGAATATTGATACACCGTGATCGAGGAGTTATCTCGGTGTCGTGGAGATCGAGAGATTAATAGGGATTTTTTTCACGATTTATTCAAGCTATCAGGTTTCGTTTGCGTAGAAGAATTCCGTGTCGAAGTCAGCCTTTATTTTTTATCGTTAAATGGTTTATGATTCACGTTGCTCCCATATAAGGAGCTATATTTCCTCTGACGTTCAAAAATCCTCCAAACCATGATTCTAAGATTCTACCAATGCATGCTCGAGCAAAGTTTCATCAAAATCGGCGCCTGAGTCACGCACACACGCTGCCACGGGCGAGCACACGCCTCCGAGAAGCTCTTGCGGTTATTTTAACAACGTGGCAACCTCTTTGTAGACCGCACGCCTGTAAACCAAGAATGAAGTCTGTTCGGCAGCCGGAGGAAAAAAGAGCGAAACCTCCCCTCGACTCCCCTTGCCGGCGTTTACCTCGACCGACGAATCCTTTATTTTCCGCCTTATTCGTCCGCAGTTGCGTTTTATCCGGAGAATTCAATCGTTCTGCGGTTTCGTGCCCATCAGTGCGGCTGGATTGGAGACAGAAGTCATAAGGAGTTACAGTGAATTTGCTATGCCGTCAGGGTTGCCAACCATATTATTTATGGGGTGGTGAAACTTCCTTCCCACTTAATGGAGCAGGCAAACATTTTTTATTGTATCCATTATTCGCTTATCCATTTGTATGCGTTTCCTGATTTACCAGTAGGGTTCATTCTTCATTAAAACGGTAAATAACAGTAATAATAGAATAATAAACTGCCACATGATTTCATTCGTCTGTTAATGAACTGAAATATTGGCCATGCTCGCCCATCCTCAATCTGACCACATGTGCTCCACGCGAGCGACGTTTCGAGTGTCGAAACGTGGTCCCCGATGGACGGTTCGCCCTGTTCGAGCATCGATACGCTGCCATACGATACACCGGAGCATCGGTGGATCTCGTTTCGAGGGTGTCGTCCGAGACCAGGACACGGGCAATCGAGAAGAGTGGATTGGGAGTCGGGAATCAAGGACTCTTGGCTGAATTGGGTTACCGAATTTCGAGTTGGCCCCCACAGAAGACTGTCACTGATCTTTCGAACGCCATTTGATACCATGATATATCATAGGATTGCACAGAGAAATTGTTGAAGAGTGATAAACGAAAATTTACAGTAATTGGAATTGGCCACCTTGGAATTTATTGTGAATTCGTCAAAAGGTCCTGGAGAACCATCCTCATCGAGCCCAAACCAACCTAACACAAAGTACTCCAATTTTCTTTCCAACTCTAAAATTTAATTAGGAGCTGCCTGATTCATTCTCCTCCGTCAAGGAACACCTACATATCTACTTTCCCGTGAAGTTTCCTCGGACCAACCTATGCTGAAGAACGTCGACGCCAAAGCGGAGGATCATCGTGTTCGCGAAGGTGGACACGGGAATGCGCGGACGCGTCCGTGGTTACGCGTGCGAGTTCCTTATGACGAGGCGAGGAGGACGACACTCCGGTCTCTGTATTTTTGCACGGCTCCTTTCCTCTTCGCTCCTCTCGAAGCAGCTCCGTGAGTCACGCTCTATATTTAGACGCTCGTAGACGCGTACTCGCGCGTTCAGCCGTGGCCGCGCCGCGGGCTCGCAAAAATATGTCATACTCGTCTTTATATCCGCGCCGCGATGCGTCCCTTTATCCGTCTGCCGTGATGTGTGGTCCCCTTCGAGACCCTGAAAACTCCCAGAGATCACCTGGCGAACGAGATCCCTGCGCTACGATTGTCTCGTCGCAGAAACAGATAACGATGACCGTGGTTCAGGGTTGCGCGTGACTCAGTCGTTCGATCCTTTGGATGTCGTTGTGCTTATATTTTGTTGGATGGAATGTCTTCGGGGGGGTACTGATCATTTACCTGAAAGGGGATTTGTTATCCTGGCCTTAAGAATGTGACCATCGAAGTTGAAGAGATGGAGGACTGTTGGGTTCCCAGGGTCTGAGATGGCAAATTTCTTCAGGTAGGAAGTAGAGAAAGTTGATGATGTAAAGACTGATTCGTTGAATGTTGCTAATATTGAGAAACTCTAAGTGGTTCATGGATTGCACATAGGTATTCATAGATATTGTCGACCTGACCTGACTTGGCCTGATCTGACCAAACCATTAATACTGACGTTAATATAGATTCTCTTGTAATTATAACATCGTGGATTTCATAATTAACCAGAAAGTGATTCTTGTTACCTTTCCAATACTATTTCTGTATTTCCCGTGTACTTTCGCACTTCCAATTTTAAATCGAAAGTCTAGGAAGTATTAAATAAACAACCCTCTACGATCAATGTTCATTAAACGTAGAACCCATCGATCAGCCTAACAGATTCATCCCCTGTAGCATCTCTCGAATAAAAATCTCCAGAAACGGAACGCGACGGCGTTTAAGGCCAGGCCTCGCGGAAGCGGAATGGCGGAGGCGCAAGGACGGGAGGGTGGTTTTAGAGGCGAACGGCGTGACAACCCCTCTTTCTCGTCACGGCAAAGTTTCATCACCGCCACGACGCAAACTCATTCCCAACCCCTCTGACTGAACTTCGACCAACAACTTCGGGTCTCCTCCTCGTTTATTCCGGGTGACTGCACTTTCGTTCCATCGCGGGGGTTGCGCCCCCGACCGCCGCCTCCGCCCCGTTCCCGTTCCCCTTTCGCCACCCCCTCGCCACGTCCCGTCGCGGCCCGATCTTTCCTCCAGCGAAGCAATTTTGCTCGATGGCCGTACACACGATAGAAAATCTGGCACGTCCTCGGTCGTTCGGGGAATGCTAAAGCGTGCGTCTCGAGACGAGTCGAGTTTACTCGCGCCGCGCCGCGCATCTTTTACGAGCCGATGCTCTCCCCACTCTGTTCCCCAAGAGCAATTTTCCGCGACCGATTACGAGCACGACACTGTGTTTGGGTGGAAGAAAAACGTTATTGAGACTCGAATTTTCCTAGGAGGAATCGGGGTCAAGGCTTCCATCGAACAGTCGTTGCTGGATGAGTTCACGGTTGTTTTTAGGCGAGAGGAAAATATACGAACCTGAAGAGTTAATACGTGGGCTAAGGGGAACTCGAAAAACTGAACTCCATTATAAAGTTCCGCGTAAGCAGATTGTTTCAGAGCCCCCGAATGTGAAAGCACTTCGAAACTAAAGAGGAACCTGGAATCCATTTGCCAAAAGAGGGAACATGTTCCAGAGATTCAAATCTGCTACTAAATACTCTTCGAGAGTACACATTCTATCATGATCACTATGCTTTAGTTTCTTCAGTCTAACTGTTCCAGAGCTCGAAGAAATATCTGCAGAATACCTCACCTCTCGAGAAACCAGCTGTCACCCAGAAATCAGTAGGACCAAAAACAAAACATCCCCCTCGGGATTTCTCTGTTTCGTCGTTGATTTCCGAAGGAAGAAGCGGCGCTCGAACCGCAAACAGCATTTCGTTCTAAGAGAGTCTGAGTCGCTCTAAGCTTTTCCGCAAGGATTCACCAGGGTTGAGTGGCCCACCCCTTCTCGTCATCGTTCTTTCTCAGTGGCGTGTTCTCCTTTCTCTATCCCCTGCTCCCTGCCGGCTACCCCCTCTGGACGCGGAAAGAGCCCTATCCGTGCTTCCATCTTCTCTGCATTCCTCAGGGTATTACTCGGACGGGCGTAGCACGATTTTCCACCAAGCTTCTCCGCGAAGTCTCGCACCTCCACCCCTCGTCCCTCGCAGGAGTCTCGCGGCCAGCCTGCGCTCCAGGTTGGGCGAAACTCGTTCAAATCCCGGTGCGGCCCCAGGAACAGCACAAACCCATTACGGATTCATCGTGCGCCATTAGCTAATTCTTCCCTGCTCCTAACGTCTTCCTTTCCGCGCTCCCTTTTACCGTTACCGTCCCGCTGCGGTTTCCCGCGCCGCGTCTTACCACGGCTTCTTCACGCTCATCCCCATTCCCAGACCCTCCCGGTGGAGCTCTCCGTCAGTTCCTAGGACCCCTTTCAGCGAGTCCTTTTTGGTTTCACGCGCTCCGGGAAAACCGGACTAACTCGACCGAAATGTCGAGGTTCTGGAGGGAGGAAGGAGGAGGAGGGCTCGTTTGGGAATTGAAATTTAGAGACGACGGGGTGTCCTTGGGGCTTACTCGGCCACTGTTTGGCGATCGAGACTGGGGAAGTCTGATTCTTAGATAGTGCTGGTTGGGGGAGGTCCGTTGGGCAGTCTATGGGGGTTTAAGGCGTCTCAGGTGGGGTGCTGTTGGTGATTAGATTCTCATTTTATTAGGTTGATAGATATCTTCTCCAAATGCATCGTTGATATTACGAGTCGCATTTGCAGCTTTATGACGCAGTTTATATTCATATAAGAATATTACACGAACTTGCTTAGTATCTATTGCGAAGTAAATAACTCGAAGTGCGCAAAAATGAACAGTAAAAACAAAAGCATACCTATCAGCATCCAACGCGACATTTGCACTGTAAGATGATATTGGAGCGTCAAAGTTCGAAAGTTCGAAACCGACATTAATTTCTTACCAACCTAATATGGGGTGTTGGAGAAAGTTGAGCGAACGTGTTAGGACGTTGAAACCTTGAGTTAGGTATGGGTGGTATCGATGTTGAGAGCCAAGATTCTTTCGCTAAACCTCTCAGGTTAAAATACATCTTCCTGACACTTGGTCCCGAATATTAAACTCTCATTTAACCATAAAGTGTTAAAGATAGCTGAGAATTACTGACGAAAAATGGAGTTGCCACCATATTTTTCGAAAAAGCTCGTCGAATATCGAGCGGCGGAGCAGCAGGCTGGTATCTCGAGTGGATAAGATTTTACTGCCACCGCGGACATAAACTCCAGAAGAATACGCTTCGACGAGGTGTCGCGAGGGGTCCCTAGAGGACCACCGCGATTTATGGGCGGCGTCTTAAGTATCCGTGACGATTCCTAGCCGGGGAACATGCGCGTAGAAGAAGGTTACCGCAAGAAATCGTTAAATCAAAGTCGCGGCTGGGCTGTTCCGTCTTGTTACACAAGACGGAGAGAGCGTTGACACGGTTCAGCCGCCGTTATCGTCGCCCTGTTGCAACAGCCTCTATTGTTGCTCGCTTTTCGCACTACGGCTGCGTGTCTCCCCGCGGAAAATATCGATACTCGTGATGGAAAAAAAGCAACAGTCGCGGGGTGAAACGATCGAGGGAAATTACGTGTTTGGAGTATTGTTATCGGCCGTGACTTGCCTCGCGGAGAATATAATGATTTCAATTAGAGTTACAAGTCTCGATAGATCTTCGTAGAATATTCTACAACACTTATTAGTTGATAGCATTCCTACATACTCCAAGATCGTCTCCCACGTATTCTACCTATGAAAAGGGAATTCTAACCTGTCTGCAACCTGTTTTACAAGAAAACAGACTTCTTGAAATTGAACCGATTAGTTAACAAGCAACAATTTCCAGAAATCCCCTCGGTTTGCAGATGGAACACCGCAGATGAAGTCGAAAAAAGCGGACCGTTTCAGCGTTGAACCGATATCGCTGACGGTGAATTTTCCGATTTCGACTCTAATTAACGTCGAGTGCCGGCAAAGCGTAAGTGTAGTGCAGGCGATTCGAGACCTCCGCGACGATTGCAATCACGCTCGAACGTTGCAATCGATTCCCTAATTACCATATAAAACCCAGCGTTCGGTTTTCTCGCGCTAACCGTAGGAAAAAATATTGCATAACCCCCCGAGTACAACTGGAATGCTAATTATATTAATAGCGGCCGCATCTGCGTCAGTGCGCTTGACTCATTAGCATACGATAAAACAGACAAAACACATCCCCAGGCTCCCGATCGCCGGCGCAGAAACGATACCAAACGGTCTTGGCGTGGAAATAGATGACGGTCAGCGCGTGCCAAACGGCAAAATTTTCGACCACGGCTGCAACACGGACCATTTTGTCCAGCGGCCGACATCGAGATCCCGTGGTTCCGCGATGACGTGCATTCGTTGCTAGAAATAATTAGGGATGCTCCTGTTGCGATGACTTTATCGCCGGCTGAGGCTGCTCGACGCGTTGCCTGATTGCAGTAGTCGAGGTCTGGGGTTCGTCAGGTTGCCTATTTTCTACGGATTGGTAGGACTTGACGTCAGGTTAAACAGTTCTCTCAATAATCTATTCAAAAACAAAACACACGAATATCTCTACAAGATTTCGAGATACTAAAAATGTTGCGAAAGAAGTTACAATGGGACGAAGGGGGATTAATGTTTTTTTTTTAAATGGAACCGTATATATTTTAATCCTATGAGGGGAAATTGTAAGTCTAACAAATTTTGTAAATGACTTGTAAGGGTTAATCCATAGTAAGATAGCATTTGTTTAGACAAATTCGTCGACCTATCATGCCTCCGCTGAATGGAGTAACCCCATTCACGCGCGTGGTTCTGTTCTCGCGTTCTGATCGTTTCAGAGAACCCAAGGAAGGGGGGTAAAGTTTCACGGTAATTCGTGACCGATCTGCTAACCGGCTGACAGGATGAAAGAATCTCGGTGCTTCCGAGAAGACAATCAAAGGGAGCAGCGACGTCGGTGGCGTGGCCCCGCCATTTGGGCATGACGACTTAAAAAATACAAACTACGTCAATGCGCACGCGAGCTGGCCGAACCAGCCACGGTTAGGCGAGAGAGTTTTAGGTTATCTTACGTGCTCGGAACAGCTGTCGGTTAGAGGTGCTCAACCGAGACGGAATAAATTATGGAGATAGATCGCGGCTGGGTTACGCGCGTCCCGGGCGGCTTTCCGCGCGAGGATCGCGTGATCGAGCCTCGATCGCCACCACGGAGACTAATCTGGTCATTAGAGAACGCTTTGTCGCGGTGAAAAATGTCCCGCGATCCTTAATCCGTCGCGTGAAGCATGGCCGTGTCGCGCAGGAAACGAGAAGTGAAGATAGAATGTCTGGGGGAACCGGAATTTCTTTTCCGAGGAGGTCTTTATTTCATTGAAGGTGGACGGGGGAGAAAACATTCTAAAAGATACTTTAGGAGGTCCTGCACTTGTTCAAAAATTCCCAAATTTAATACTAATAATAATTCACAAGAAAATAAATTTGTCACACAACATTCGATTATATAACTAATAAAAAAACTATTGTCTATACTCTTTGACTCCAAAGAAAAACGATACCCCACTGTCCAAAGGAAAACTAGTCTAGTGCTCAGAGAAGTATTACGCTTTCTAACGACTGCGATCATGGCAGACGCAACCGGACGATCAAAGGCGCCGCCCGGCGTCGTTGAACGCACAGGTGCAAGTGTCGTCAGGGATGTTCCCCAATGAATCGATAACACATGCGCGATCCGCGATCGTTCTCCGGCTCTTTTTCCCCTCGGAGGCCTGTCACATTGTGTGTTAATCAACGCTACACGCGCCGAGGGACACGGAGGCTTCCTTTCTCGGAAGGCACGATCCGCAACAAAGCGGACAAAAATCGCGCGACGAAATTGGACCGACGTTCCGCGAAACCCGACGTCGCCCGTGACCTTGCTCGACATTCAGCCTGCCCTTCCCGTGTTCCTTCGCCCATCGTTCCGCCCTGCGTCCGTGTTCCCGAAATAAAAGGGCGTCAGTCCGAGTTGGTCACCCACGTTAGACAACATCGACGCCTGACGCGTTAAGGTCAATGTCACGCCAAGGTTACCTCTCTGACGCCACTCAGGGATCGAATGGATCACTCTTCGTGCTGAAATTTACATTTTCTGAGCCGGGCGATGGAGTGGTACTCTTGATGGATGTTTTCTTTTGTAGGAAATATCTGAACTTTTTGTAAAGATACTATGGTATCTTGATTTCAACTTTGCAATTGTGAGAGCATAATTCTATCAATATAAAATATAAAATAATCCAGGAAAAATTCATCTACAAGTCTAATTAAGCTACCATACCCACCCCTCGCGTTCTCTTGGTGGCATTAATTAACAAAACTGGCTACAGACGCGTCGCATTATTTATCAGCCAATGTGCCAAGAGCAAATTTCAGAATATTTACGCCTCGCGCTGTTCCATCGCCATCCTAATAAACGTCGAGTCGGTACACACCGAGCGGCTGATTTAAAAATAGTCGTAAATACGGATCTCTGTTGCGCTCTGCGTTTTCGATGGCTGGCGAGCCTGGCGAGAGAAAAATCAATTAAGCCGCTTATGTGAAATATCGCCGCAATTACGCGCAATTGCCAAAACTAGCCAGGGGTATCGATGGGTCGCATTATCGATCGCTCGAGAGCGGCCATCGCCTGTTTCACCTGGCGATCCTCTCGCTACATCGCTCTTTCAACCCCCAATCCATTTTTTTTTATAAATCCTTCTCTCCTTATACTTCTTTCTAAACACAAAACGACCAACGGTAAAAGTATTAATGCTCCATCGAACTCCTATTGAATTTTATTCTGTAGGCCATGACGAAGTGACTACCCATACCAACTCAGAATCCATTTTCCATCCTCACTTTCCGACCTCTCAAACCTGTTAGAAAAACCTTCTAAATCTGCAAGTCAGTTATCATTCGCAGTTCATCGATCCCATGCACCGTTCCAAAAGCCACGCAGCGTCAGCGACGAACGAAGAATCGAATTTCAAAACGGTCGTGAGCATCGACCACGGCCTGAGAATCTCGAATCCACTTAACCGATGGAATCGCCCCGTCGCCGATTCGCGCACGATAAGCGAAATTTTTCAGCTCAAGACGACTATTACCGAGAAACGACCGAGGAAGACCGATAACGCGAGCTATTCGAATCAATGAACCCTGACAGCCACGCAGGAACGAAGGCGGGAGAAAATAAAATCACCGATTAAAGGCATAGTAAACAGTAATATTAATGAGAGTGCCACCGGCCGTCGTATACGGCTATCGAGCCGTCCCGAGCCATCGATAGCCCGCCAGTGACGCGAGTTTATTATTCATTAACGTGTCAATTAACTTCAATGTCGTCGGTTGCCTCGACCGCCACTTCGTTTGTTCCCCCGTCTCGTAAACTTTGTTCGCGCTCAGCACGTGGCGTTATCGGTCGCGGCGTTTTGGGCGATCCCGAACCGTGAACCGTGGAAAAATTGCGAGATTTCTGCATCGAGTTTCTTTCGATGATCGACTCGAAAAAATTAGTCGCAGTTAGCGTGGACACTACGCAGTTCGTGGGATGTTGAAAGCATTGTAATGTCATTTTTGCGAATGACAGTACTTGTTCATTATTCGTCAAGAAAGTGTATTCTAAAATTTCGACTCAGTTTCAGACGAGTGCTCGTACAATATCCATCATTTTAACTAAAACGAACCCAAGATCTTCGATTCGAGGATCCTCTACACCGAATCGCGTCATCTTCCTCCGCAAAGATTGGAAACCGATAGAGTTCCACTCGAGGATCGTTCGATCGGCCGACACAGGAGGCGCGGGGTCCCCAGAGCGACTCCCCCTACCAATAAAGGGACACGTCGAAAGGGAGCCGGCAGGGTCCCGTGTTCTACGAGGTTTTACGCCGGGACGCGGAGGACCCGAGCAAGAAAAAGGGGTACAAGGCGCAGAAGTTCACGACATGAAGGCCTCATTATGCCGCGAGAGGGAAACGCGAAAGGGAGACACGGAGGAACAGACGGCAGAGGGGCAAGGAGGTAGTGAGCAGCGGGAGGGGTAGAGAGAGGAGGAGAGGGAGAGAAAAAAAGGCGCGGCCCGATAACCGACCGATACCGGCGCTCGCTGAAAACACAGAAAACAGAGAATCAGCCTCATTACTTCTATCTTCCTCTCGCTCTCTGCCTCCCCGCTCCCACGTGCGCCGATTTCCAGGAATTCTCCGTGATCTTTGGTCCCCCCCGGTACAAGCTTTAACACGCTCCCGCTCTCCCCCCACCACCCCCACCACCACCTAACCGAGCCGTGGTATCGGTCTTCCTCGATCCTCTCTTCATTTATTTCTTTCCACGGGGCCGCTCGGGGCAGATAGTTGTCAGAAACCCGGCGGATATCTGGTCCCCAGGCTTTTTCCCTGCCTCGCGGCTTGGAAAAAGAACAAGGGGGCCCCAACGTGGGCCCCGAGTCGCGGAGACGAGAGTCGACGAACCATCGATTAAGGATCTCGAAGGAGCACGAAAACCCCTGGCGACTACGCCGGTTTGTTACGAAGGGGACTCCTCGGGCCTGACGCGGCGGAGGGAGGGGCCCCAGAGGCCCTTCGTTGACGGGGACTCGTTCCTGCCGAATCGAGGGGGTCGATCTGCTTCACCGTAAAGTCCCAGGATGGCGGGAAAAAACGATCGGAAGGCGGAGAGGATCCCTTTCCGCTACGGTGCCGCGCGCGCCGCAGATAGAGGGATCGATAGAGGCCTCGAGATTGTTTCGAGGATTGAGAGCTGCCCTCGGTCCGCTGGCTTAGATCGCGTAGATCGATGTCTTGTTAGGCTAACGAACCGCGTCCTCGTAGATTCGGAGCTTTCCTCAACTTGGAGAATCTCGATAAACGAGGAAGGCCCACGAGAAACGACATTTCGACAGAGGACGCTTACTGGTGGAGTTGAAGATGAATATAATGGTTGACATTAGTGACATTAGAGTTTTGTTTAAGTATCTTGATACTATCGTTTGGTAATCAGACTCCTTGTTACTTTCACTCTATAGTAGAATCTCAAAATGCTCAGACTTCCCTGCACTGAGATTTCCCTAATTTAACAAAACCACCCCGATTCCTTCTAAACCTGATAATCTAATCTCAACTCAATGTGCTCGACTCCAAACGGTTGTTTTCGCCCAAGCATTCGTATTCGTCGAGTTGACGAGTTCTCACGGAGCAACACGGGAGCAGGCTGGAACGTTTCGTTCCTCGAGGTCGAATCGCGATCGATCAGTCGAACGAGATAGAATCTCCTCTAACCTCGTCGGGAGAAGGAACGTGTTTATCCGCGAGCGGTTGCGACACGATGTATGTTAATGTCCGAGCCGCGCTCTCCCACGTGCCGTTGGCATGCGTTTCCAGCGTGTCCTGGAAAAATATTCCGCCCTGACGACTGGGATTATACACGGACGCGTGCATAACGATCCTCGAGCGGTATTACTAAATAGTTTACGGTGGAGAACAAAGACTGTTGCCACCTTTCACGACTCGACGAACGTGAATCGAACAAGCTTTGGGAAGTTATAGGTGCGACTGATGCTTCTTGAGAGCAGTATCTATTAGAGAAGTTTAATTTAAACAGTTACGAAGAACTCTGAAGAAATTGTCCTTGACACTGGTTTAACCCTCTGTAACTTTCCGTCTCTCTGAAGTCATATGCCAATATAATTTAAATATTAGTTTATGACTTACCTGAGAGAGGCCTAACAATTATATGCTTCAAGATTCCCTCTTGCGTTTCCTATAAGTTCTACCTGAGCGACTGTAAAGGACGCAGTATTATATATTAACCGTGGTCCAGGAAAGCGGTATTTCTTCCCAGTATAAAATTCCCGGCGAAGCACATGAGAGGTAAATCCGGTGGACGTTTCTTCGACGGTAGAAATTAGGTCCACTCGGAGGTTCCACGGTCGCGGACAAGGCCAGCGCGGCCCGTCGAAGATGATATCTGACGGCAAACAAGCCGCCACGTTAACGAGCCCACGGAGAGGGAAAGGACGAAAAGGGCCCGATAGATAGGTCGAAACGACGAAGAAAAGCCCCCGAAGGGCGCCGAGCAAATGCCTTGTCCGACGGTGACAACTTCGATGAGACGACGATGCTATCTCGACGTTAGGTAACCCAAGGGTCCACCGACTCGTGTCTGGAACGCGACGAGCTTCTTCAGCGTGTGGGAGAACGTGGCTCCGTGATCGCAACTAACAGTTGAAATAAAAGAAAGTGAAATTCAATTTAAGGAGAAGATATGGCAGGTGGAAGTGGAGTTTAGATGAAGATCCTAGATTAGAAAATATCTGAAGATGTGAAACATTAAATTGTACAACCAACATAAGTAGAAAGGATTGACGTTCGTCGACACTTCTTCAATTATCCTTTAAAAATTGCAAAGCTTTATAACAAACTCTAATGCCGCGTGATCCTGCAGTCGTTATCGCAAGTGCGCGCCTCGTTAAGCAACAGTTTAAGATGGCGTGCTTTTCCGAAGGGACTCCCCGCGTTGTTTAAAGTATAAACAATACTATAATCGAGAATTAACGAGAGAATAGCATGCAGCACGCTGGCTTGTTTACCGAGGAGAATCGATTCACTGAACGTTTAACAGCGGTTCTCAGCGGGGATCGAGGATATTTCTGTCTCGCGGAATCGGTGATTTTTGCGAGACGAGTTTTTCCGTGAGATTTTTTGCGCCATGGGTTAATGGAGGGGCTTCTGACAAAGTTGCATCCGGTTGTTGGCGATTTCGATTCGAGGAATTTCTATTTTTTGAATTTTTCATAAACAGCGCGGTCTGCGAGCGATCACTCGATGGTAACACTTTTGCAAAAGCCTCGACAAGATACGAGTGTTCTAGAAACAGAGACCTCTTTATGCCAGGGTCATTCAGCAGACGGCTAAAACAGGAATCTCTGATGTAGATGGACGCAAAAAATTAAGATCTCCGGGGCTACGCAAGACTGCCTCGTACCGTTACTACTAACGATTATGGCACTTCGTTGAGAGAGGAATTATTGGGATGTTTTTATGCAGAAAACTTACACGGTCGAGTGGCTTTCTAATCTCAATACTGAAGAGGGAAATCAGAGCCACTATGTAACAGGATGCAACAAGACGAATTCTCTACTTGCACCTCACATATCGATAATTGGTTCAATTTTGGAACATTAGGTAAGGCACTAACCCTTTCACTAACTCGAATACTTTTCAAAAAAAGAATCTCTACTCATACACGAGTATTCCCCTCCAAATCTGAGATCGACCATATACCGAGGAAAATTCTCTACTTCTGCCCCGCATACTGATAACTAGCCCGACTTTCGAACATCGTGCAAGCCACTAATGTATTATTATTATAAAATTCCCAGCTGGCGTGTCAGCGTCCACTCCATCAGTGGTGAAAGCTGCAGATCGACGGATTTCTCTCGTCGCGCGCTTTCCACGCGCGAAAATTCCCGCCAGATCACGTCGAGGTCGCGCAGATTTTTCCCTACTCTGGCACGTTCAAGACTTTCCTCGAGCCAGAACACGCGTCATCGCCTCACGACAGATCTTGCCGCCAGATTGATATCTGTTCACGGAACCGTCGCACGGTACGCTATTTCGCTGATCCAGCTCCACTCTGCACAACAACAACAAATCAAAGTCCTAACTAAAAGAGACTTGTACAATACTCTGACGTTACACTCGATCCAACCACGCTACAGGGAACAATAAAAATCGATTAACTCCACTTTATGAAAAATCTTACATTTAAATGTCAAAGCACTGCAACTTCGAAAATTGACGTAAAGGATCCAGAATTCTGGAAAGACACTTCGATACGTATTGGTTCGAAGTGATCGTCGTCGGGGACGAACGGAGTCGAACAATGTCGCGCTCGCGATCGTTCCGTCGTGCCTCGCGCCGTAGTCAGATAACGATCGCGATATTTCGCGGTGGAGCGACTCGTTTAGATACTCTCGCGGATAACTAGACCCTCGAGCGATTCCGTAGCGATCGCACGGAACGCCACGACGCTTGATCCGAGGTGTTGCGTTACTGTTTAACGTTCTTTAATTAATACGGGCAGAAGTCGCGGCCGTGTAGGGGGCTGATCGAAATCTCGTCACGAACCGGCCTGCCCGTTTCTCATGCGATGAATTTTAAATCTGATGACAAATACGCGACCAGCGCCGCCGCGATTACAGCTGTTACCGTGCCGCTGGTATTTTTAGCGAGGCGGATCTCTGACATCATCAGGTGTTGGAAGAAAAAGATTCTGCGAGGCTACGTTGGAAATTGTGGAAAAGTTTACGCGAACGTTTCATGACTGGAAGGGACCTTGTGATACGCTTGTTGAGAGTGTCAGAGGAGTAGAACTTGAACGAATCCTCTTTAGGCTTACCTAGAGGCTACTAAGGGTCAGACGGATGGTTTCAGGGTGTCTTAAACTTAGGCGTGTCTGGAAATTCTTTTAGAGATACAGGGTCCCGAAAATACTAGTCTGTCGTAAGCATGACTTTCTTCTTAATCCATATCATTTTCGAAACTAGAACGTCCCTGCTATTTTCAGATGAATCTCAGATGAAAATTGTGGAGAAAGTCAGACGAACGTTTTCTGGGATGTCTAGACCTAGGTAGACGTATGTACAATCCTATTAGAGGTACGAAATTATCACGTGTGTCTAGTCTCGAAATAGTAGCCTCTCCTTGGTGTCCTATGAATCTGACCTCCTTCTGCGCCATGAACACATGTTTCTCTGTCCATCACTTATTCATTTCCAATGGGATATTCATAAGTACAACGCTGCTGGTATTTTTAGACAGATCTCTTACACCGTCAAGCGCTGAAAGAAGGAGGTACGTCTATTTTATTTAGGCTACTTCGGTTCTATTTGTCTGGATATTGAGACGAAGTTAGAAGACATCAGTCTCCCCTTTAGTGTTCTCTGATCATGATTCTTCCTACACTGTCATCAACGCATACTCTTATTGTGTTCAGAACACCTAAAGGATTTTCCACACGAGAAATATTTTGCAGTAGCGAGGGATCCATCACCTTATCAGCATCCGAAGCGCCATCGCAACGGAGGCTAACGCAAAAGACGACGCGACGACAGCTTAAACGTCTCGCGGCACCGTTTCCCGAAGCCATTCATTCACTCCCTCTCTCGTCCCTCGCGTGGATAGCTTTTGATTGTTATTGATCAACCGTTTTGACACTGTGGTGCATATACACGCGCACGCAGAAAAGTAAGAGGACAAACCGAGGCACACCTATATAGGACACACAAACGTGTCCGAGCGAACTGGCACGCCACGCGGCTCCATAACGCTGGCACGACACAACGAATATAGAGACGGCGGACCTTAATGAATCTTTATGGGATGGTGTCGTGAACTTGTATACCCTCCGGTGACTGACTGAACCCGACCGCGCTAACCATTGGCGCGCCTCGCCGCCGATTCCACGTCGCGAAACTGTTACCCTCGTTGCTTTTTGTTTATTTGCCTACGACCGAACCGGGAGTTTTGTCAGAAGCGAAGAATGCTTTTAAAATTTGTCTTCTCGGTCGTGAATTGATGTCGCGTGGTAGCTGTCGTATCAGTTTATGTGGTAGGAAGTGCAACCGACGTTTCCTATCTCGAAATGAGGTGTTGCATATAATAGTATCACGAGAGTGAGAGACATAGAGAGTGGTACCTTGCTAAATGATCGTGAATTGAATTGAATTACCGAGGAAAGGTAGAGATTGTATTCCAGTTCTGGAATCGACCCTCTTAAAGTCCTAAGTACCACCACGAAATGGTACAAGCTGTGTCGATTTAGTTTTAACAAAAAATGGAACCACTACGCCAATGGGACGGGTGCTCATTAGCCCCGACGCTGGCGTGTTTCATAGTGTTGACGCGTGCGTTAGTGTTCGTAAAATTTGAAGGGCGTGCAGAAGGTCCGTGGGGTCCCGACGAGTCGCGTCTTGATTGTCATCAACCCGTTGCTCGTCGCGTGATATTGTCATTAGCGCGCCTAGCCCTGAACGTTCTCGCCACTCGCTTCTGTTTTCATCGATCGGCGTCGACCAATCGATTCGAAGGTTTCCCACGATCCATCAATCCCGCTGTCTGCGGTACTAACCTTAGATTCTATCGATATCCATCGAACTTAAATATATAGTGATCCGGAACTAGAGGAGGTCGACTTACCGGGATCCGAAGAGTCCAGACTGGTGGGCGCTTGCTGACTGAGGGGTCCTGGCGTGCCCCCGCTTCCGGGGCTACGTGCATCGTCGTTTCCACCCGCTCCGGGGTACGAGAGCGACGAAGAGGGTGGCCTCTGTAACAAACAAACGCGGAACATCAACACTCCATATCCAACGTCATAAAATTTCAATCTTTAGATGAGTCTACTTTCTATTCCACCACACGGACTCGAAAATCATCCCTCGTATACCATCAAAACCAGTCCCATTCGCTTCAGTATTTCAATACCCACCACCGCACCGATCACGCATCTCTTTAAAAAGTAAAAGTTCCCTCGTAGCGATCAAAATTCCGCGCGCAGCGGCTCGACTAAAATGATTAAAAATGCGGGGTGGTCCGCGACGGATGATTTTTCAACCGAATGGTAATGGAGGACGTGTTAAAGCGCTGGACATGGGCTGGTGCGCGTGTACGCGCGCGCAGGGTACCGTTGCGCATACGCGGAATATCATTGACGAGTCCGCGGCGGCCGATTTCGATCTCGATTAAAGGCGGAGCACACGTACCACTCCTCGAAAATGCCGCTGGCATAAATGATTCGACGACGCGCGCGTCCTACGAATCGACGCCGCGCCGTACGAATATTCGACGACGCTCGGTTATTCCGCGGGTGTAGCCGGTGTGATAATCACGGAGCCGCGAACCTACCTCTTTGGGAAAAAACGCCCGGCAAATTGCTTGTCGGCCACCGTGATGCGAATACGCGACGGTCCTAATTGTTGCCTACCAACGCTGCTGGGCTTTCGGAGTGTTCTCTACTCCAAAACAATTCTCTATTTGCAGGCAGAAATATTTCCCTACTGCGGGAATTTCATGTAAGCAGTGGAAGATTTTAGGAGAAAATTATTTTTAGGATATTAACACATTCACGACCGGCAGATATGTCCGAACTTGCAAAGCTACCAGAAAATGTTCCTACAAGATGACATCACGAGAGAATCATGTACAATCTCCTCGATCTCTATACTCGTACAGAACCTACAGACACGTATGTCGTTCAGCAAAATAAAAATTACCCAAGAAATTTATCCAGGTATCCCGATTACACGTATCCTTCATGTGTTCTTCCGCGATATCTAAAATCGACTAGAATCTACCTGGAAGATGAAAGAGTCTCTCGAATTGAAGCCGTTCGAATCAGATATCGCCGTTCGATGGTAAATGTCTGGGGAATTTAAATGTATGTCTCATCTCCCGAGGTGAATAACAGAGATCGTAGACGCACGTAGGGATCGTAGACCGGTCCTCGAGCACGTCGACGAACACACGTCCTCGTTATGTGTCTCCGCGCAGGAAGGTCCTATAGATTTGACCGTGTAACGATTTTAACCAGATACGAGAGCAGGCAATCGAGAGAGGGAGCGGAGTCGGTACATTATCGCGAAGATGACGCCTATGACAGCATGTGGGAGTAGCTGTCACTCATTGTTGCTCTGGCAGACGTGATATATCCAGACACTTCGCTTCGTGATACCGACCTCTGGCTCTGGAATTCTTATTCCAGCGACCTCGTGCCGAGATCGATATGCCGTTATTTTCGCGTAAATATACAGGCTGTATCCAGAATATAATATGCCTGGAATGGGAATATATCTTCCCTTTCGTTCGGGATATACGATAGAAAGTCGTAGAAGATGGTTCGCTTCGAGGAGACAAACATTGCAAGAATTCTTCGTCAACGTCATGTTTTACGAGATATCAGGCTTTTCGAGTGCTTTTTATTGCAAATTGCGATTTTCTGCATAAAGAGAAATTACCTTGACGTGGTGTTGAATAATAAAAATCTTCAATTACAACGTTACAATATTAGAAATTTTCTATGATACGACGAAAGTATTTGTAATGGTCAGGTATGTTCCGTCGACAGTCTTCGAATAAACGAACGCCACAGCGTACTGGAGTACTAAGTGATTGAATCATCGAAGAAAAGTTCCACGCTTCACGAGTGGGAAACGAAATTGTCGACCCGGATGATCGTCCATTTCGTTCATCGCTCGATCGTTACGAGGAATCGCTGAGAGCCTCTCCCGCTGCCTCTGATGATACTTCGAAGCACTTGACATGGATTCCAAGCCATTCGCTACATAAGGAAAGACTTTCAAGAAGGAAAACGGTGATACAATCACAGAAAATGTACTGACAGCCAAATTATCTATTTAACAAGCAGTAAATTAGTAAATACAATTTTTCACGTTACATAAATATACTCTAACGAAAAGTATACTTTACTCTCACGTTACTTTACTCTCGCGTTAGGCGTATATGTCATCTTGCGAAGAAATTAAAATTACTTAGTAAAATATCGATATATTAGCGTGTGACCCGAAAGTTACACAGGCTTATAGAAGGTTGATTCGAACGAAAAATTAATGACAATTCTGTGTTGCCCTAGACTTAACAGCGACAAGAAAAATCCTAGCTTTCCAGAAAACGATCTGAATAATTCAAGCGCGTGCGTCTACAATTAAGCGGCAATAATTCTCGCCCCGAACGTCTCAATTTTCATTAGAAGGCTCGGCGATCACTTGTCCCGGACACGCAGAGGATATACGTCGAGCGAGCGAGTACAAGGTACAAGAGCGGTAACAAGCGAAGGGGGGACATTAATAATGCATCGGTTGTCGCTGGATTGCTTCCTACTAGCACCAACTACGAAACAAAGGGCGCTGGTTGTCATTGTCACCTTCGAGGTGAAGATCATCTTGTCGGCCGCAATCGTTTGAATCGAGTAATTGCGCGGAAGACATCCGAGCGTGCTGATGAATCGATTACACGTTCTTATGTCACTTAAACGTGAACGGATTGTTCCTTTACGCCCGTGGCTTACTATCGACGGAAAATCGTGAATCTGAACAGAAATCCCTTGCTAGCTACCACGAAGACGATGATGAATACTACTTCCTAGAGTGTTAGAGAAATTAACAATAAATACTCCCAAGTAATTTTGAAGCCACAGCAACATCTCATACTGATAAATAAGGCTGATCCAGCAACCCTCTCAACCATAATTAAATTTCCCAACGATGCATCAGACATTGCTACCACAAGAATGATGAATACCGTGGGTCACTATCACGTTGACTTCTGCCCGTTCGAAACGCTATAATTCATCCCCAAAGAGGTCACGAAGAAGAGAACGCGAAGAATCGATACAGATTTCGCGTCATCGCCGCTCACGATGGCTTCGCACCGCGATGACGTCACTTCCTACTAAAGCCCCGTGTCTCCTTTTCGTTTTTTAAATGGACAGCAAGGGTCCACTGCGTGACTTGTGTCGATGCAATGATAAACGGTTAACGGGTCGACGGGCTACGCGCTCTCGTTCCACCTCGTTGCCTCTCTCGCTCTCCTCTCGTCTCCTCGTCACTGTTCCGCCACTCTGTCTACAGGCGCTCTTAAAGCGTAATTCGACAAACCGGATGTCTGGTCTGCCCCTTAAATAAATCAGTTGCCCGCATCTCATATTCCACCCCCGCTCGCAGCCTCGTCCCCAGCCCTCCGACATCCCGCCGAGGGAAAACGCTCCGAGTGTCTCTCTGACGAAAGAAAAGCGACCAACGCGGTCCACCAGCTTCGAAGGCGAACATTGGCGACGGAATTAGGTCAGTACCAATGCTGGGAACCTGGAGAGGTCCTAATCTATCCTTTAGATACACATATTGCATATCTTCGAATAATTTGGGTGTTGGATAAATCGAGACTATTTGCTAGATCCAACTTCAAGAAAGTGAATCGATAGGATGATCCAATGAAGAGCATTATATCAAGAGGAATGGTGAAAACGAGGAATATTGTTGCACGCGAGGTTGAGTACGATTGTGTCATGAATTACGCAGAGATAAGAATACCCTGTGATGCGTAATAAATGAACGATGATCGAGAGGTGATCATACGACGTCCGTAATTGATCGATGATCCATCAACTCGTAATTGCTCTGTTGGAAACGTATGGAGGATGTTTTTGATCTATCGAGGTGAAAGGGGAATATTCCAATGCTTCTTACTTTCCACATTTGATCAATTTCTCTCGTCTCAATTTTCTCAACTACTTCAAGAACGTGTATATTCGGTTTCTAAATGACTAATTTCATAAATGATTAATTGATTAAAGCAATTTATCGAAGTACAATGTTTTCGAGTTAAGCTGGATATAATACCGATTGTTAGAGGCCTAAAACACGTCCAACGACGGAAGATTGCAAGGAGCGTCGCGGACCGCGGCGTTAGGCGATAAATTATAATCCCGCGTGGCGAAGTGGCGCCGCTCTCCGATGTATCGTTCGTCGATCGCGAGCCGATGACTTACGCGCGCCTCCGAGTCATTGTGCCCACGTATTAATTGGTCGTCGTAACATAATGCCATATAATTATGTAATTAGTGACCGAGCATTAGTCTCGCCGACTGGTTTACGGACGCGATACGTAAATCTCCCGCAATTAATTTATTGGCGCTCGGCAGAAAAGCGAACGAGAGATCGCGGAAGGAGAGATAGAAGAAAGACAGCGGAGGGACGTATCAAGTCGAAAGAGGAACAGAGAAGGATGTACATAAGAGGAAAAAGATTCCTCACAAAATTGCTATTTCCAATAGTTTTTACGTGAAAACTTAAGATTCTTGATCTTTATTCTGATTAATTGATTCTGATTAATGATTTCGACCTTCCACTTCATGTACTCTCAATGTACACAAAAATGGAAACCAAGAAGTCCAATGAACTCTTGAGCCTTCTATTTGATCAGTTTACAATTGAGAGTAAATCAAATATCCATACACTTTGATTGAAAAACAACAAAATTGGCGAGGAATGTCTCGTCTTTGGCGAGAGAATCGCTGTATGGTCCTGTAGAAGCGAGAATGCGCGAGTAGTGAATCCACACGGGTACCAGGAGCCTAGTGTCTACTTTGCCTCTCCTAGGTCGAAGAGGAGGCGGAGAAATGGGCACAGGCCTGTCGAGATACCGAGGGTCGAGGGCAACGCGGAATCCACGGGCGAGGAACAGAGAAAACCGATGGAGGAGTCTCAGCTCCCTGTCCGCGCAGTCTTGAATTTCTCTCGGCGATACCGGCGGCCGAGGAAGGGATCGTAAATTACGATTTATTGCGGAGCCAGCGCCTCCGCTCGACGGATTATCTTACCGTTATGTCAGCACGGTACAATTATATTTACATTTTCCCCGTAATGGAATTCCGGGCGTTCCTTCCGCGAACGCCATGCCGGAATACGAATTTTAGGGGTGGCTGGTTGACGTTGGGGAATTTCGAGTGGCACCCTTGTTTGAACGACTCCGAGAGATGGTATTTACGTTTCATCGAAGACGAGGGAATTGATACTCTCTACATTTCTTTTGGAGACTATCGTATGCGTGGAAGAATTGTATATAAAGTTTGTTGCATCGCGATACTCACAATCAGAAATATCGATAGAAACATCTCAGTTACGATATCTCGAGTCCTGAAAAGTATGAGTCTACATTGTAACTGGGATCAAGAAAGATTTCTCTTTTATGGTCTCAAGTGCTACGTTCAGTATCTGTATTCCTACAGATAATGATAAGATCGAGCGGCAGAAGCCTACTGACTTATCTCCCTAAATAGTGAAGAGATTTGGGTAATTTAGTCTGCTGCTGTGTAGCTGGTGCTCCAAAGTAAACGAATACGATTAGTTGGGTAAAGAATGAACAGGACACGGATTCTCTAAACTTTATCTTTCGACTACATTTATGTAAATAATAATAGTATTCACGCCTAAAAGATTACTGAGACTTCCTGTTTCAGTGATCTATCAAATCTAGCTGTATTGTGTTAGATCCAGCTAGTGCTGGATCCATCTAGCTTCAACAAAATTGCGTCGAATAATCAATGCAAACACGAGTAGACTCTCCCCTAACACCCACACACTAACAAAACATGAGTTCTGAAGCAGATCCTACAGAGGAAAACGAAGAATTTAATCTTTCCTCAGCTTTGAAAGACTCAGAGTCGTCATCGTTGACACTATCGTCACCGAATGGACGATCAAAGAGGATCGTAGCACTGGTGTGACAAACGTCGGAGCAATTACGTACCGACAGTTGACACTGCATCACTCTCCCACACTCTGACGTTTCGCGTCCACGTGTGTACATAATACGCGCGCGTTCCGTCTTTGTTCACCAGCGAAAGACGTCGCGCGTCGTGTATCGACGTCAGGAGTCGCTGCTACCTCTGTGGAATACAGGATCGACGGTAGGATCGATGGTATAAATCGATTGGATGTCGAGGTAGCTTGATATTATTGTCTAGAGACAAGAATCAGGAGCAGCTTGATTCGATTTCATGTTGATTTCCCTTGGAAGGAGATTGCTCTTCGAACCGATTGGAAGGATTGACGATTTGTTGATACTGGGACTGATGACTGAAGCAACTGTTAGTGTAAAGTGAAGTCGATGACTCCCAATCATCATTCCCAGGATCTTTCATCGCTCCTCCAGGAACAATATTCGTGCGAAGTCGAAGAACAAATCTTCCAACGAAATTCACGTGAAGGATCCCATTAAACAGACTCCAGAGACCTGAAGAGGACTCGAGTTTGGGTCAAACGAGGGTTTCAAGAAGGTCCAGCGAAGAAGGGAGGGCCAACACTTGACCAGCTGATGGATCTAATCAACATTCCTGCCTAATCACAATATAGCTCCTTCTCTGTTCATCTGGAGGATCGATTCGAAGGAGCCCTTCTCCTCCACGGAGATTTGCAGATGCGTCCTCGCCGTCGGTTGCTGCCAACGCGTCCGTTTTAATTTAGCCGCCGTATAAATTAGACTCCCAAATGATCGTGCACCTTAAAAAACCCCGCGGCGACTAGAGAAAAACTTTGAGTCCTCTAGCAAACTCGAGTTTCGTGATTCATAATGAGACGACGGTCATTCTCTGCGTTACTGAACGCATTCTCAGTGAACTCTTGGTAAACTCGAGAGAAGGATTGAAACGACACAAAAATAGTGGAAAACGCGAGTCACGTTCCTAGGAATATTTTTGTATAATTTTGAAGGGTCTGTGACATTCTTGAAGCTTCGTTTCAAAGAGAAAATTAAACTATCTATTCAAGGTGGGCTGTCTTGACCCGGTTAGATTTGGGTCGGCTCAGGTCAGGCTAAGTCATGTTAGGTCAGGCTACTTCCCAAAGGTGTACTGGGTGTAGAGAGTTCGATATCTCGAGTCAAAACTTCACAAATGGATTGAATACCATTCAAGATTCTAAGATCCCAGGCCACGAGAGAGATGGGGAAGAGATCGAAGTATATACCAGGTATCTCGACACCAGGGACGGTGGTCGAGGGAGGAGGGGAGTCTAACCAGCGTAGCTCGAACCAGGACGATGCTGCGTCTGCAGGGTTCGCAGGTAACGATAACGGGAGGCTGGACCACCGGTAACAACGCGGTCGAACCAGCAGTTGGAGCGAATACGGTACGGAGCTCGACTCATATCTAGTGGCACGGTGGCGGCGTTCCTCGGCTAATTGGTTTCCCGTGTTGCCCACGTCTCCCTCGGGATAAGACGGCCGCGTTCCCCTCCCTCGGTGCTCGTTCTGTCTCTGCTCTATCGCGTGCTGGCTTTCCCCCCTCGTGTACTCGGTTGCTTCTATTTTTTCTTAATCGACGGAAAGCCGGTCTCAGTAATGAGGACGTTATTGATGATTTTCTGCAATTGGTCGTCGGAGATTCGCCGCTGCGGCCACGTTCGAAGATCCCCAGGTGAATACACTCTGGCATGTTGGCACGACGTTGCGCTCTGGAAGAATTCAACGAGACCTGGCTTTCCAGGAACGAATAAGTGCTGAGCGGAATTGCAGTCTTCCACGGAGCGTTTTTGCGTTCGGTGTCTCGGAGACCACGTCTTGGATCATATCAAGGGGGTTGTTTGCTCCTTCTGGTTGTCAACGATTTTTGCTCTTTGTTTCATACTTTGTTTTGCTCAGAGGCAAGAACTGTGTGTGTGTCGGGTCACCCATAGGGACACTGCTCGAGTGATCTTTTTCTCAGAGACTCTGTCGTGCAGGTCCAATTCCCTTAACAATCGCATCGATCTTGTCATTTTAGTTTCTTATGCTCCTGAGGGGCCTACTGAGTGTTCTTACACTCGTAGGTCTCTCTGTACTTTGTTTTAAACCATTTTGCTGGGAAGCAAGAAATGAGTAAGAACGTAAAAGGTCCACTGAGGATTCATACACCGAAGACTTAAAAGACTTTAACCATTTGCAGTCCGAATTTTCTGATTTCAGTACATTTTTGTCTAGCCTCACTCGACATAGGATCGCAAAGGGTTAAGCTTAGCAAGAGGTTCCTACATCCGGTCAACTTTGATCCGTACTATATAAATGGGTGTCAGTGGAACCTTAATCGCGTTACCGGTCTCTCCGCTTCCCTAAAGAACGCTACCTCAAGAGTCACTGGTTTAATCAACGTTCACCGACGAGTCATCAAGCCCGCTCTTGCCACGGCATAGATCGATACCGAACGGTGAATTTACAATGCAAATTGAATATTCAGCGACGGCTGAGCAGGCAAGATCGGCAGATCGCGGCGGTTCTAACGAGAGGGATCGCGAATTTTTATCGCACGCGCGCAAACGGAGCGGCGCGGGGCGCGTGCGTACGCGGGGTCTCCGCTAACGATTGCCAAGAGGCAACATCTTATCACGAACGGCGATCGCATTAAGCGTGGACAGTGACACCCAGCCCGGTCGCTATTATATACGTTCGTTAGCGAAAAATAATCGAGGGTTCGCGAGTGCTGCCACTGAATGGCTCTCGAGTCGTTAAAGACGCTCGAGGGGACTTCTCTTTGGTCGTTCTGGCGGAGAAGAATGCAATCGTGTTCCTTGATCGTTCGATCGTTGTTGGGAAGAAGGCTAACGAAGCGATCAATGTTGATTCGGGGGTAGGTCTGAAGAAGTAGCTTTCAGGTATTAGCTTTTTGGCATTCGCCTTTTAAACATTAAGAATGGGACAGATTTAGTAACCCAGAACCTTTTGAATAGGTAACTTCACTATTTTCAATGCTCTTTGACCACATAAAGAAATGATTAATAAATTTACTATCATGAAAACACAAATTTTTTCTTCCTTCATCAGGGTTCTGACCATTGTTCCAATACTTGACGACATAATACTGCATATCGTTGTCGATGAGAGCCCCTGACAGAGAGAGAAGAGCTAGACGGACGAAGCCTTGATAGCGACCACTCTGCCCACATATGTTAACGCGTTCACACAGACGTCGCGTGACGCATACCAGCGCACGCATACGGCGGACACATGATCGAGCAGAGGGAAACGCCAAAAGCGTCCCGAAATCCGCCAGACCATGAAAACACCACTTTTCGGGGCGGAAAACTGTCACCCGAAAAACGTTTCGTCCATCTGGACTCGTTTACCAAACGAGGTCACATCGACAGGCAGATTAAACGGGAAAAATTATCCAGAACAAGGATATCCCGCCATTGCAACCTTGGATACCTGACGTTCCTATCATAGATTCCATTATAAATATGTACATGAATGAACTTCACACATCCTTCTACTCCACACTTCTACTCCACGTGACCTAAGAGATCTCCTACCTCCAAACCTCAACCACAACTAAATATGTGAACCTAGTGATCCATATCCACCAATGCCTCCCTTAACAATACTATCCGCGAAAACCAAGTTGAACCATCAAAGTCCAATCAGTTAGAATCATCAGGATCAAAGATGGAGTCGATTAATCCCGATTAGAACGCGAACGCAAAATTTCCAGCACGTACACGAGAACACCGAAGCCGCAACCCCTTGGCGAGGGTGTTTCCGATACAGAGGCGCGATAAGGCGAGCGGAGAGGCCGTGACATGCGGTTCGCCGTCTGTCAGTTGGTTTCGTCTGCGTCCAGGATATTCACCGGTTGCCACACCCGTGTCACGCGTTCCCTTGATCGTGCATCACCGAGGGAGCACCCGTACTCCCCTTTCTCGGAATATGGATCCATATACGCAAAATGCATCCATATTTAATGACGTGGAGCGAACCTTCGCGATGCAAATTCTTGCGGGTGTCTGCCAGGCACGTAGATTCTTGCGAGAACTCGCCGAGGTGTCTTCCCGGTGTCACCGGTCCCACGAGCGATGAAATATAGATTCCTGCGGGACGTGGGGACCAGTTTTGAGGACGGAGCATTTTTTCGCGACCGAAAATGCTTTCAGGACGCATTTGCAAAGGCTGGGTCGCGTTTGGGAAGTGATACGTGGGTCGTGGGAAAGGAATATCGTTGAAAATTGTATCGGACTGGTGAAGAATCAAGTGGCGAATGAAGTACCACCACAACGATCTCCCTGTCAATTAAAAGAAGAATACAGCACGACACAAAATACACAATACCGTATCTGCAATCGCAGAGAACCTGCACCGCGCGTGGTTATCAACCCAAACGAAGGAGTCGCGTGGAGGAGCGTAACAATTAAAAGTCACTTTGCTTATACAGTGTCCCGTTTGAATGGAGTCAATGGGTCCCGTCGATCAAACCCCGATCGAAGCACAAGTTGGTCCGCGTGTCGAGATAAACGGTCATTACTGTTCGCCCATGCGTTTCGTTATCACAGAAGAGCGGCGCATAATGAGCGTCGACTGGAGTAGCACGCTAATAATAAAGGCCCGTAATTGAGCGGTCGAGTTCGAGGCGAGAGAGCGCTATAGGAGGAACAACCGAGGGATTCGCGTCCGTGTCGCAACGGGACGAATGAATGGACCGTCGCCGTATAACAGGCCCACCGCTCTTTCCGGTTTCGCTGAGGTAATTGAGAGCGAACCGTGCTACCAACTGGCTCTGGGCTCTCTGGCCTTCGTGAGAATTTCGCGGAGATTTCCTCGTTGCGCGACGTATCCTGTTTTTCTTCGTCTGTTGACGAGAAAATTACCTGGCGCGGACAGTTCAGCAGCCAGTCCAGTTATGACAGCTATCTACGTGTGGCACGGAGAGACCAGGGAATCTGGGAACGCGGAAAAACGATTCTGACCGATTCAGAAGGTGTGGAAGGTAGTCAATGAGTTCTCAGACCTGTGTACCATATCGTACCGTGTATGTCTATTGAAGAAATTTCCCTAAATTAAAACCAAAAATCGAGTAAGGTCAATTCCTGAACGGTACATCGGGGTTTAAATGTCTTTGGAAACTGCTAACTGCTTACTTCACACCTAGGTCAAGTTAGATCTGCTCGAAGACTCCCTACCCTGCTTTCCTAAGGGCATCTCTTCGTGAAACTACACATCCTCTTCAGTTGGGCGTCCCGTTTCAGTAGTCGGCGCAGAAAGCAGGCACGATCGTTAAGAGGAAATGCTTTTTAAAAAGGGAGTGTCGGGCACGGGCGGAGAGAGTGTCGGGGTTGCCCGCTTTCTCGCTCACCTCCTGTCCTTGCGTCTGTCACTCGAGGCACGCAACACACTCACTGGCACGCCACGCTGTTATTACTGACCACACCGTGTGTTTGCGTATCTTTTCGACCACAGCGAGAAAGAGACGAGGAGAGTGGCGGCAAGAAAGCCGCAGACCAGGTAAACACCGCGCGGCTAACAGGTGCGCGCTGGCGAACATTAATCCGTGAAATCTCATCAGGTCTGATATCCGTTATTCCTCCTTGAGCAAACACCAACGATATCGCGTTCGTTGCCGCAATCGCAAGCTTGAATGCGGAATTGAAGCTAACGTTTAATCCAACGCTGAGAGGAAGTTGGTTGTTCGGAGAGTCGGGACGAAATTCATAGGTAACTGCGCCGGCTAACTGCGCTTTCTACTCCGTCTCCCCTTATAGGAACGCGGATTCAGTCATTAGATCTCGGTGGTTTCACTTGACCCTTGATTGGAGAGACGTTTCTCTGGACCATTTCGGATCTCCTCGTATACTCTGGTCGGATTCTTAACTATCGATCCTTCTATATTCTTCGTTTTACACGCGAAGAAACCTCTCGTTGGATTAACCTTTTGTGGTGAATTGATTTGCGAAGAACGAGCAATGATACATAATCAGAGATAAACAAGATTTGTTAATTCTTTTGTGAACTTCAGATACATGTTCTTAATCGCCACGAGCGAAATGTCCGCGCGAGCCGCGTGTGTCCCGTTCGCGGCGGAAAAAGCGTAAACGAGGAGCCACAGACGATCGCTGTACCGACTACCGTAACTGTCAACCCGAGGAAAGTGGCCGTATATCAGCGAGCATGTAAAGGTCGATTGGTCGTTACTAAAAACGACCGCGGCAAGAAGAAACGCCGCCGCGCGCGAAGCGATCCTAAATTAAATCCTCTGTTAAACTGTAACTCAATTTGCATGGGCCGTATCTCGTGCATAATTAAAAGAAAAATGTAGGAAAAAAGTCGATACCATGCAACTAAAGCAGCCAATTACGAAATAAGTGAAGAAGTAACGATTCCACTGTCTACATTCCGCGAGGAAACGATCGCGTAAGATCTCTATCCGTCCAGGTCAGCGTGCAGATGCAACAGGAAGTCTTCCAGGCGGTCGAGGATCCAGAGACCATCGTCTTTTATGCCCACTCGAGGTTTTACGGTGACGACACGGATCCGCCGTATAATTATCATATTATGATTATGTTTACGGTCCTACACGGATCCAATTAATCGTGCATCCGTCTGCGGAGCCATCCTCGTGTTTACAACGGCGTAAAGTCCACGGAACGACGTGGCTTTCTATCAGCGAGCCAACCTGGCCTGACGATGTAGCCTCGATTTTATGGATCGCGCACGGTTCACGTTTATTAAGTGAAAATGCTTCCTGTCGGTAGTTTCTAAGCAAACATACCACGGCCGATACTAGAGCTGTTTTATATTGGAACAATTTGCTACTATACAAGCGTTAACTCCGTTGCCTACGAAATGAAAATATAAAAATTTTTACTAGGCTGTACGATTTGATACCGTGTCTTTGATACGGCACGAATACGTTCTGAAGAAGATTGCGATTTTCCTCGAGTTCCCCGTTCACAGAGCACGACGACAGAGGATGCACCGCAGTAAAATTCCACGGGATCGACCCGCAGCAATTTTTACGACACGCCGATAATTCGGCTCGCGGCGTTACAACACCGCAACCGGTGGCTTTTATTATTGAGCAAACACTGGGTTTGATAAACCGCGCCGCTTTAATACCGTCTCGGAGCTCTCTGGTGCGCGACGAATCGCTCTGCGCTCTCGATTGGTCCCGGAAAAAATTCGTCAACCCTTGGAGTAGTATCTCAAAACTGCAAATCGAAGGGATAGTCGTTAATTACTGTGCGATCCAACTATGGACAAATCTCCTGAACTGGAAATTTACTTCCGGTAGTTCCGAACTACTCGGGACACGAAAGGAAGCTTCCGCTTTCGATTTCGCTCGACATTCGCGACTTTCACGCGTCGTTCGATCCCCCAGAACGATTTTCGTGGTACGTTTGCACGCGTAACCCAGTGACCAACAGAGCCGAGGACACCCAGGAGGGAGAAGAGAGTCTGCGCCAACAACGAGAGCCGAGACGGAATTGGGGGACGTGTAGACGGTTGAGCGGATGCGTCGAGTAATGTACTTCCGGTTATTGAACGCCGTCTGAAGGCTGAAGGGAATTTCGGTGTTCCGTTCGCGTGGTGGACTCCCTCTGAACGGCACCTGGAGCCAGCTCGATCCTCTCGACACCGGGGAAACACGTTGCGAGGCGTCCTGGACGCGGTCCTGATTAAACAGAACCTTCGCTGGGGGGGAAGGAGAAGCAGCTGCCTGCTTCCGCGTGGATTTTCGATCCATTACAGGGCCAAATTAGGAGAGAGAAGTTGCCTCGACGAGCGCGTGGGGAGATATAAATGATGGACGCTGTTTGCTCGGTCGAGGCGGGTTCACGCTGCAAACGTTATTCGAAGAGACGAGCTGGAAACGTTTCGAATACATTTGAATCCCTTAGAAGAACTCTCGGTGCGTATAGTTTTGCCATTAAAAATATATATTCTCAAATATTCTTGCGATCCAAGGACGGTAACCCTCTCACAGTCTCGAGAGTCCACGAAGTCACACGACACCGGAAACGAGGAAGAAAGCTCCCCCGTGTAACACGTGCGGAAGGAAAACAGCCACGTATCGCGCACTGTATCCGCGATGTTGCAATTAAAAACCATTCAGGCCGCCTAGCGTGCGTGTCGGCGTACATTCAGGTCTGAAACGGGACGGGAATAGCGAGGACGGAGCATATACGATGTTATTAAGATAAAAATCCACAAAACGGAAAGCTGAATGTCATCGCCTCTCGTAGTAGAGAGGCGTGTCTGCTTGTTTTATTTCTCTCGGCTCCCCCGTGCTTCCAATCTTTTAAATTTCAAGCTTGTCCCTCGATCGAGATAGAAATTTACGATTTATTCATTACCGTTAATTGACAATGCGTGATCGCACCTATTCAACAATTTCGAGGAAAATAAGTAATATCTTTAACTGGGTTGCTCGATATTTGCACACGTGATTTATTTAGTCTTGTACGAGGCTCCATTACCTTGAACTAACGCCGTTCTCGGCTCATACTGAGCCACTCACGCCGACAAAATTAAAGCGGCTCGAACGAAATAATTAATTAAACATTTGTACATCGCGAACCATCTAATAAATATGTTTGTCAAAGTACTAAACCCACTGGCTTCGGTTAAAACAGAAATGAGAATAGGATAAGGACTATCCCAGTTTCGATTTATCGAGATAAGAAGCGACTCGTAGATAACCACGAAGCGTGTTCTCAGGATCGCGACCGGCGGTCCACCGTGCCTCGGCTCTTTTTAATTGCAAGCTTGTCGCTCGATCGAGAGCGGCGAAATAACGTTTTCGGGGCGCCTTAATGAGTGGGAATGCTAAAACGGCCACGGACCCTCGGCCATTTGGTGGCCAAAAATTGCGGAATACCGCGACGAGAAGAGCTCGAGAGACCTCCTCTCGCGCGAATCATGCTTGGAAGATACGTTCCAGCGCGTTAATGTTGCCTCCGTCCCCCTCTGGTCCTCCACCGTTACCTTGGTCCCGGTGGCGGCATTAAAGGGGGAAAAAGGAGGCACAAAAAGACGGGAATAAGGGTGATAAGCGTTTAAAGAAGTTGGAGAACGGCCGCCGTATCTCTCGGAGGATATTAACGCTCCTGGTGACCGCCCACCTACCGCTACGAACCCCCACCCCCTCAAACTACCAATAGCCAACCTCTGGGTGCCCTAGTTTTCCATGAAAAACAAGATACTTGTACAGAGAAAAGAAGATAATGCTTCGATAAAGGAGAATACTGTATCACCCGGTTAACTGAAGTGTCTCGTGAAGTTATTCGAGCAAGGTACCAATTCTCTACAAGAATCTACCATTTCAACCCTTGGGAGATTAAGAAGAGTTACGCAACAGTGTCGAGAATGCTTTCATAGCCTTTATCGATGCATTTAAAGGTTCACGAAGCCATGGCTGCGTACCACGTCTTTCATTATGCCGAGCCACCCACAAAATCCGGCTGATTCGTGCACCGTTTTCCCCGGTTGCTACATTAACCTCAATCGACTTGAGCGATTCGCGACGAGAGCACGACTTTCATGAACGGAGTTTTCCCTTCGGCCAGGAACGAGCCAGGTCGTTACCGAAAAGATGCATCATGAGAGGCGCAGCGTTTAATGACGATATAATGACGCACTCGGACGACGTAATGGTTTCGACACGTGCATCGAGCCTCCTGGGCAGCTCGTGTCTATTCTAACTGAAACGTTTCCGAGTCGTGAGGAAAAGGACGGGAGCGGAGACGCGTTTCCTTAATGAGCTGCTTCTCAAATTGCAGGTCTCGGTGAAAGAAACGCCTTTTAGGCACTTACGTCCAATCGTTTTCGACTTATTAAGCCATGATATTTTTTCCTTTTTAAGCTTGTACAAATATGCAAGATAACATGGTGGGGAATCGGCATAATATTTGGTCGTATCAAACAGAATAAATTCCTCAGTCCAAAGATTATGTAAAAAGTTATAATTAAGCATGATAAAAAATGTAATAGAAGTAACATTCGAATACTGTGTAGTTTCTCCACAAAAAAGATCACAAGCATTGTCTTATTATTAATACGAGAAAAACGAATTAATTGTTTATTGCCCGCTATCGTGCCGCGAATCGAGCTTAATGCTCCCAATGCAATAAGAGGAAAAAGAGTCTCGGTGGTCATGTTGGACAGTAATAATCGCTGTTCCATTGCAAACTATGTGCTCTCCGACGTGGATCGAGCGAGCAAACGATCTCTTATTTCGCAACGCGGATCGTGCGTAAAGGGCTCGTAAACTCGGCCAGACGGTTTCTAATGCCCCCGTACCTTTTCTTAGAAAGTCTCGTAAACCGCCGCGAAGAATCGTTTACGATTCCCTCTCTCGCTTGGGCGCGATTTAATAAATGCTGGCTAGCAAACGAGCGGCCATCGTTGGATTAAACCGCGTTCCATCGATCCGACCGAATCACGCAACTCGCTTCTGGCGATTCATGACCAAGCATCATACCGCGCATCGAGACCATAAAAAAGCTGAAGCTCAAAAAAAAAAATAAAAATTAGGTTCTACTCATGGATTCGAGAGAAATATTCCATGTTCATAAAAAAAGAATTTATAGAATCAAGATATCCTGGTTACCACAAAAGTTACTCTTAACAATTGCTTGCAATGATGGCTGCAAAACTGACAGTTTTGAATATTTTCAAAGATTAGAGTGCAGAGTTTAAAAGGTCTATAATGATTTTTTACTGAGAGACAATTTTCTGTCATGAAAAAATTCACAAAATTCACTCTACCCTGCCTTGTTCAGTGTGTACTATGATTCAAGAGTCTTCGACTCAAGATGGAATAGAAAAATAGTAGGAAGCATCGCGACGCAGGAGTCGAGGGTCTTTTTTAAGTCGCCGCGCAACGAGACGACTATTTGCATAGGCTAATGAATATGTTAAATCAATTTCGCGAAACGAGCATAACCCAGACGTAAGTGGGCAACGGTCGCGCGCTCGCGAAACGAGCCGCGGAGGTCTGTTATTATTGTAATTGCCGCGCGTGTAAAACCGCGTGTGGAAAATGAGCCTAATGTGACGTGTGCGGGCGGATGGCGCGGCTCACACATGAGCAGACAGCATTTCTGTTCGCTTTAACGCGCGATCGCGCGCGTGTCGTTTGCACGCGCTACGAGACCCGCGAAAGTAACTTCAAACCGACACTAGTTTATGCGTTAGTTTCAAACATCGCAAGATGATTTATGCGCATCTTCCTAAGATGGAGAATTTTTAGTATCGAAGTCTTTTCTAAAAAAATTCATCTTTCAAAACGATGAAATCAAGTACAATCGTGGTTCGAAACGATAGAAAATAATCAACATTGTGCTGAAGCAGTAGGTGCTCCCGTCACATTGCGGAGACATCAACGACACGTGGGCAATGCAAACAGACAAATTGGTTAAACTGGTGCTAACAATTACGTATAATGAGACAGTAATTGAGATCGATGGTAGAAGCAAATTTGTTTTCTGTGACACTGTAAAGGCGTATCGATACTTCTTGAATACGTATGAACTACTAGAACGCGCGTATGAATATTTTTCCAATATATCTCCCACGGGCCGTTTAAATCGCAATTTATAGACTGCGGACTTCATTAACGATGATTTATGAAAATTGCTATAATTACTAAATAGCCTGTCAGTACCCCAGATACAATTTTAATCGCCACAAAACCTGTTTGTTATGCATTCAATTTAATATAAATACTAATATCACATATCTGCGATAAAACTATACGTTAACATCAGCTGATCGATTTGATCTATCTGATTTTGAAACGGACACCTCTAGCCCTCATCGATCATTCCATTGATATAAAGTTTCCGAGCGAATAAATAAAATAACGCGTATAAGACGTTTACGGAATAGAACAGAAATTAGAATTATATAAAATAAAAAATATTAATTAAATTAATGATTCTGATATACGAGGGGAGGTTTCTCCTTTGATGAGATTCAATGAACATTCCCGCAAACTTCCATTAAAATCAGAGTCGTATTTTCCCCTTCCCCTCCTAAGATGCTCGTAAAGTGGAATAAAAATTGAGCAGAGCTGTAGGGTAAGTGTACCATAATGGCGAACGGAGTCCATCCCTTGGCGAACAGCCGGTGTTTAAGTTCACCTTCGATTCTCGTTATCCGCGACATTCCACCGCAAAAGAAAAGTCACGGGGGAAGAGGATACGGCGGTGGCAGGCGAGTAACGCTCGCGACGAAGAAACCGCAGAAAAAGAGGAGAGGACTCGGTGTGCGGTATGCAAAGTCTTCTCGTCGGTTTAACGAGGGAAGCGAATCTCGAAGACGACTCCCGAGGCCTTTTTCGCGTGCATCGGAGGAGGCGTCCTTCGTGTGCGTCCATATGTCGACCCTCTCGATGGCGGAGAAAAGGGACAGAAGGCGGTGGGACAGAGAGATCTAGAGGAAGAGACGAGACTCGGAGGACTGGCGTGCAGGAGGCGCTCCCTTCCCGCCGTACGCCTTCTATCGGCCTGCAGCTGCCTCGAAAAACTCCTCGGGCCAGAGCCCTGAAAAACTGCTCTGCCTAACGAACCGTCGCCCATTCCCACTTAACCGAGAATACCAGTTACGCTCCCGCGACTCGCCAACCCGTTCCTCACCGCTTCCTTCGAATCCTTTATTTTCCCCCTCGGCCCCGCGCCGTTCACGCTCGTTCCTGGCGACTTTTCCGGGACGCTGCTCGGCCGGGTTGGCATGCCTGAAACCGTTTCACCGTTTCAGAGTGACAGGTGCGTGACGTTTCAATAGAAATGCCGAGGAAGAAGCGACTGTGCTGCTTTGGGGTGTAGGAGCACCTGAATGTGGCTGCCCAAGGTCATCGCACAGCTCCCCCCACTATGCTACTACTTCTACTCGTCATCTTTTTGAGATCTTGCTATCTTGATTCATATGTATCGTGTTCGAAATCATTTTTCTTAGTTTCATCGATTAAAACACTCTAGTATCGTCAGTTGAGGAAGTGGATTTAAACCCTGAGGATCTCATTATAGTAGACAAATAATAGTATCCGAGCAGGGTCCACGGAATCTCCCGGAATTTAATATTTTATTGAGTGTACCTACGCGTGCAGTATTATAACTCAATATTAGCCAGGGACGTTTATGGTCGGGTCGTAACATAGTCTCGAGTGGTGCTCGGTTCGGGCCAGGCTACCGTGTCGTGTATGAGTTACGTTGCTCGCCTTGATCGGTAAGTGTCGCCGGAATTATTAATTCCCGATAAACCGAATGGCCCCTGTTATCGTGGAATTCACGCAAGTGCAACTTTTATTGCGCCCCGTGAGACGTGGCAATGTCTTGCCGCTTAGAAAGTTGAATAGGAGCCATGGACTTGGGTCGACGTTGGTCCTTCCCATCTTTATGTAAGACAGTCCTTGGCATTCTTCCATGGATCGTTTGTTCGTTTAGGCAATAGTCTAATCTCACTAGTTCCAGTCCTACCATTTCATGCTCAAGTTATTGCTGAGTGCTCTGATTCAACTTGTTGAGCTCTTCATGACTCAGATTCTAGACTCGACCCTCAATTTTTCTAAATTTCTGCATTTTTATTGTCCAAGCTTTATATTTGCAAGTTTTGACGACCCAAGGCTTTGAAAATCTAACCCTCGAAGTTTCCAAATCTCAAGCTTTATTCATCACTAATATCTCTACTCGGTGTTTTAGTCCATCGTCGCCATCATACCATCTCAAACAGCCCCAAACACGAAGAATCTAGTCAATGGAAGAACTGGACGTTGGATCGTCGTTTGAGCCACGTAGATCGTTTGCATACGCTGGATTAGCCGAGACTACCGGCGCTAAACTTGCGCAATCTCTTATCAGGTTGGCTGGTATCCTCGTCGTAAATACCGGTTGCAACAGCTCATAATCCGAAGATACATAGTCGGTGGCAACGTTTCGTCTTCCCTCCCTCTTTTTCCGCGATGGGAACGCCGGCGTGCCAATAAACACCGTTCAGACGACGTTGTTTCCTCTCTGGAAATCCCTGGAGCTCGCGGATCGCTACCTGAACGCGCTACGCCGACGCGGTAATCGAGATTTCGTTGGGCAAACACGGTTTCTAGATTATGTCAATTTGCCTCGAACAGCTTCGAGGCTCCCTGCTCGAAGAGTTTAAGGGAAATGTTAATCCCGTGGTAACAAGCTGGGCCTGTAGTCTTCCAGTGGAGGCTGTCTCCACGCAAAAATCATCAGAAGAGAAAGAAAGTGGTACTGAGTTTCCACACCTCGAGATCACGAGCTCAACATTTATTATTGATTTATTTAAAGGCGTTCTCGTCGAAATTGCTGTTCCCTTGAAACCGACGAGCTCGACTACCACCGAAAGCAGTTAAAATGAAAACAATTGTGAAGTAATAGCGAAAAGACCCCTGCAAGCCAATTCGGGAACTCGGTGCGTGTAAATGTGGCGCGACGACAAGCGGATCGACGATGGGTCGAGCGACGAAAGCGGCGAGGAGTCGTTTCCGCCGCGATCCGGATTTAATCGCGGCCGTAAACGGAGCGCGGGATCATTGCGCCTTCCAAATCGACAAAGCGGTTTCCCTTTATAAATTTAACCGCGAGTCGACCGAAACGATATCGGCTGCAACCTGTTGCGCTAGGGCAGGCTTGATTTTTCTAAATATTTCAACGCACACATCGACAGGTTGAGCAAGATCCGTTAGCCTCTGTTTCGCTTCTTGTCCTCCAACACACAATTTTCATGTACAATCTCAGTAGTCCCCAGAAACAACGTAAATGCACTTGGACTCATTAGTAACTCTAGTTTTAAATATTATTCTTTCTAATCTCATATAAAAAAAAATAAAGATAGTCCTATTTGACCGACGATCAATCAAATAAGAAATAATTTTGTTTGAAGCGTGGGATACACAGTTCTCTCGCCTAAGTGTAACCACGATTAATCCCCCTTGCATTGAAGTCAGGACAGTTTTCTTTCGCGAATTCCTCGTTCACGGTTGTAGTATGTTTTATTTTATTTTATCTCGTTCTCCTCGTCATCGCTTGTATAGCGACCAGGATCGTGATCCCCAGCCATATTTGTGTTTCTGGCTCGTTAAGCCTTGTGGAGGGGGAGAAGGAGGATCGTGGTCGTGGCTACAGCGCGTTAATCGGGAATTAATTAAAGTTTATGTTGCGTTGTAAACGTTTATAACTTTAGGGGAGGGGACAGGTGTTTTATTCCCGGCGACGGGCACGTGCCAGCGTCCAAAGAGACTCGTTTATTGCTCCGGGCTCTTTCGTCTCTCTCCTCGAGGAGTATAGCTCAAGGAGATCGGTTAGATCCTTGGAGGTAGTGGCTAGGGTGTCCAGAAGTGGCTATGAAGAGACCAGGTGACTAGATCTACACGGTAATAGGGTGGTAGAATTATTTTACATTTTATTAAGGTGTGCTGTGAGTTCTGTGCTACTGTGATCTATGCTCCTGAAGCTATAGGGAGGGTATCTAAGCAAAAATATGTTCCCAATGTTTCATTTCGAGATTCAAACAAATACCAACGTTATTAATAATCCTATGCTGTTATCGAATGCATTCCAGCTTGCAACGTACTCTAAATATTCCTTGCAAGGTCTTCAAAAAATTTAACAACTGCTCTGTTTGCACAGTTTGCCCTGGAATTCCCCCAACTTTTCCTTGAAAACAGAGTAGCAATAATTAGATAAATAATCGCCGTCGTAATGGGAGTCCCTCCAGTTCAAGGCGACCGTTCACGAGTCAGGGACACCGTGGAATGCATAATTGCATCGTTAAGATACACTGTGAGCGCCCTTGCGGTCGGTGAAAAAGTGAAAAAGAGATGTTTCGTCGATGGCGAATCGGTTAGGTTAGGTTAACGAGCAATTCGCCGGCCAGTTCTCGAATTTCGCACTATTCAATGCGCTCTCGCAATCGATTCGCCGCCCACGCAGATATCGTGATCTTTATTATCCAGCAGTAAACCCCGTCGCCACGGGCACGGTTATAAACGTAAAACTCCGTCGAGGTCCCTCTAATTGAAGATTCATCGACGTAATTGAGCCAGCCTTTACGACGAGATACGTTGGGAGCAATGGGACCAGCCGAGGCACCTTTTTCGACGTTTGCGCGAGGAAAGGGAGAGCGAGTCACATCCCCCTCGGGTGGATGCCCCCCCGTCTTTAAGAAACAACGCGAGACGGTGGCTAACGACGCCCGGTGCTCGTTGTTGCGACGCTCGGAAAGTCTTTGATGGCCACTTGTAATTAATTTTAGGGGCGTCGAGCGTCGTCGGGATCACGGTATTTTAAATAGCGTTGGCGAGGAAAGAGGAGCGGAGCTTCTCTGGATACTTATACTGCTGAGGTTACCTCAGAATGCGATACATTCTTTTATTTGATAAAAATGATACTCAAACGATACTATTTGTTTTCAACCATTTCGATATATTCAGATCTGTACCATCTGTTAAAAATCGACATGGACTTTCCAGACAACCTAATACATAATAATGAATATACATAATAATTGAACTCCAATATGTATTTATATTTTTTAATCTTGAAGAGTCGAACGAAACAGGAAACGTGGCAGCAAGTCACACATGAGGCAACGAAAGACGGAAAGGGGGAGGAAGAAACGGTCACCGGAAATGGCACCTTGCGTCGATGAAGGGAAACGACATCGTCAGTCGGTCAACGAATTATTTCGTGCTGAACGAGCACAAGAGTCCAATGAAACTCGCGAAACACCTGCCGTCTACTCAGATCTTATCCACCTTCTGTGTTTACTGTTTACACACGGAAAAGACGGTGCCCCATGCTCGATTCACCTGATCTTCGACGCGAACAACCGACGATTTCCGCGCCAAACGTGTTTGCCGAGACGTTACGTTATTACGCTTCCTTTATCGCGCCCTCGAGCGGGACCGTAGCGTCGATAAACACGTCGATCATCGAATTTTGCGTTACTGCGTCTTTTACGAGGAAGAATCGCGATAAAGACGCCGAGTAGCTCGCTGTTAAACGTGAGAGGGTGGTTCTATTGTCGGTGACACGTAAAATTTACACACTATTTCTCGATAGCGAGAGATGGGAGGAAATGTGAAGTATTCTTTGATTGCTGCAGGCATCGACCGACGAAAGATATGATACCAAGCCTCGATAGTGATAGTATTAACCATTCGATTCTCAATTCCATTTAACAAAAAGAATTTTTCAGAAGACTTCAGTCCATATTTTCGGCGGTACCGAAGCAGAGGTGTTCCGACAGCTTTATGTTCTCACCGGTGAACCGTCACGCGATAATAACAGGTAGGTCGTCCGCGCAGAGCGACAAAAACCAGCACAACGAGGCGACGCTGCCTGCGCGGAAGGGTCGCGGGAAAAAGTGGCATTGTGCGTCGTTTGTCGGAAATTAGAACGTTTCCGGGGTACCGTCCAATAGCTGCTCGCCGCAGACAGCATTTTTTATGATCCAGTCTGCGGTGGCTTGAAAGGAGCCGCGCGTAATAATTGCAGGTTGGCCACGCGCCTTATAACCCGAGGCACGGACCAACATCCGGATCCGTTTGAGGAAAGGTCCAGGAGGCACCGTGTCCGAGGGACACGCAAAGTGTCAAGTTTTTCGTGACGCCGATTTGCACGATGATGGCCATGATTTGAATGTATCAAGTCTTAAAAAATATACAAAATTACGATTTCGACCAATAGTATTCCAGCGTTTTCTAGATCAGACCAGTAGAAATTTACAAAAATATTTGTCTTGGAGACAACGCATCAAAGGAAGCATGGAACAAAGAAGAAAATTAATAACACCTAATAATGAGAAGAACCACATAAAAGACAGTCGCTAATACCCAGTGGTTCATGCGACATTAATAATGTAAGAAAAAAAAAGAAATCACTCCCTGGGATCGGTCGCCTTTAATTACCCTACGCGCCGTTTCCCGCGCTTCCCCAAAATTCTGTGTATTGTTCCAGGAGGGCTCCCAAGAATATTTTCCCGTTTTTCTCCCCCGAGGCTCCCGTAACCCAACACCCTTGCCTCCGTGGGACGGTGTACACGCCGTTGAAAAGCCACGTGGGCCCCCCGTGGGGTAAAAGTCTTTCTCCGGACGGTCGTTTGCGCGCCATGTGTTCCACAACGTCCCTCCTCTAACGGCCTACCCTTCGTCTAGTCGCAGACAGGCCCTGGCGTAGGGTCCTCGTCGATTCGACCGCGACTTTTCGAAAAAGTCCCTCGACGACGACGACGACGACGACGACGACGACGAAGAAGAAGAAGAAGAAGCCTTGTCCCCCGGAAGAGCTTGGATTTCACGCTCGTAACGACCAGGCAGCGAGCGGCTATAAAAACGACATAAAGATCGGCTATTTTGACAATCCTCCAGCGAAAGAGAGATCTCTCCCTCGCTCCTATCCACCGCGTCCCTGTCACGACGATAAACTTTATGAGGGCTCGTTTCTCGGGTGTAAACACCGAGTGTCGCCTCTTAAGCGCACTTTTTTCCATCGTTACCCCGCGTTACCGTCCCCGAGACTGATGTTTCCGATCTACGCTATCATCGGGGGCTAATTCGGGGGATCCTGGACGAAGTCAGGGACACCTGCCATGATTTAGAACGGATCTATCATTCTATTGCCACGAATGCTAAGCTCGCATCGACTTCGAAGATGAGATCTTTAATTTGAGATTTGAAAATCAATTTAATCCAAATAAATATTCCTCAGCAAATCTAAATCTTCCAAGAACTCACCTCTTCCCTGCTCTACAACACCCTCCAATTAAAAATCCCAAACTAACCATGAAAAGTTTTCTATCAGCCTATCGGTATGTTAAATCTCTTCAGCAACTCCTGCAGGAGAAATTCGCACGCAAATCACCACGGTGATTGCCCCATCGGGCGTCAAAAACCAGTAAACTCGTAGAAGAGGCTGCGACACTGCCAAAGAAACATCCATTCGAGGCAACTAACGCCCGTGACAGGAATTTATTCATCGATCCAGGGATCGAGAGAGTCGCGTCGAAAGTAACGATGTCGAGTTTCCATCGAAATCGATGTTTCAGGGCTGGGAGACCTCGTGCTCGACGGAGGGCTCGTCGTTCGCGTCGAAACAGCGAAGAGTGTCGCGAATAGGGCGAAGACGGCAAGTCACGACGAGTAATTGCACCCGTGCGATCATTACCTCGCATGCGACCTGACTTCGTAGGTGAAGGTTGCTCTGTTGGTGGCGTACCTCTCAGGCCACGTCGTCCTGAACTTGTTCGTTGCTATTCCGCACGCGGTCGTCTCCAGCGACATGATCGGTCTCGTTCTTAGACACCTGGTGGAGGTCGTGGGTGTGAATTAGGGTGGCAAAACGGACGTTGAACCTCTTTGCACTCTGCGCCATCTCGTTGCAAAATGTGCGAACAGGTATCACATAAAAAATAGTTCAACTTTGGAAACGAGTGTTTTTTTGGTATTATTAGACTTGATTATAAATTTTTACAGCTTTCGTGAAGCGTTGACACCGTTGCAAGCATAAATCCTTTATGTCACTAACAAGATTTGGTAAACTTAATTAATGTTAGTTAACGTGTTCGAAACGCACTATCTTCGATTCGTCTTTGACAGTCCCGCAGTAGGATCTGCTCGGCTATTTAGAATTCAAACACACGAGCAAAATTCGTCTGTTCGACAATCGTTCCCAAGTACCGGTACCGTGTACCTGCACCGTTAATCCGACCTTCAACGTCGATAAACGTCGACGTGAACTCCTAAAGGCCGCGCGCGTCGAGAATCTGGAAGCGGATTTAATCGACGTGTACAGTGGCCGCGCTGTTACGAACCCGTCGCTTGATTAATAATGAAAGCACGCTCGCTGGGACGAGGCACGCGCGTGCATGACCAATGACTATTTGGAAAATGTGTTTCGATCTGATAAGAACGGGACACGAACCGGAAGCAGCTATATACAAGGTCCTGCGCGCGCGCCCCGTGTAAATATTATTCTCAAACAGTTCGAAACATTAAACATCTTGCCGATAGCGCCGGGACAGGCGTGTTTGTGTACAGAAAAGTACACGGGATCTGCCCCCCTCTGGCCCTGGTCCCTTTCGTAGCCTGCGCGGCACTTTTAGACGTCCTTTAGCCACAGGCCAAATAAACGCGACCAGTGACGCTGTGATGACCGTCAGGCTTACCTGGCGAACAGGGAAATCTCGACCAAGTCGATTTAACACGGTGGAACAACACACACCACCCTAGGATTAGGATTTGCAAAGAAGCAACTAGACTATGTACATTTTCAAGAGGATTTAACCCTCCATGGGCCACCATTTTTTTTCTGCAGAGGGATTAAAGAATTTCAATTGAAGACAAAAATTTGGTCACTATTGAATTAACCAGTAAATAAATTCTGAAAAAATCTGCTATCGGTAAAAAAACAATGCAGAATACCAAAAATTGTAGAAAAGTAGAGAAAATGTGAGCCATTGAGATAATTGAATAGCGCGATGATCCCAGCGAGGATTTTCGAAGGATTTGTTATATCTGAAGAGGCTTACCTGGCGAATGGGAAAACTAGACTAAATCGATTTAAAACGGCGAAACGAGCCCCTAGACCCGCTCGTCGTTCCTTCTTAGCAACCCCCGGGATCGAAATTTGCAAAGAAAGCAGCTGACTGGGAGATCTTTCCCCTTGTGGGGATCCGAGAGGATCAAACGTTCCTGCGATTCTCCTTTTTGGAAACGGTTCGCTGCTGTTACGAGGTGTCTGCCTCCGAGATGACAATTGCTTTCTAACTGCTCGGGTCTATCGTGGGGACACATCGACCCTTAACCCATTTAGTAGCTAATATGAATATTATGCAACGAAGACGTTAAATAAAAAATACAAATGATTCGAAGCTCACCTAGGGTCCGTATTATTTTTCGCGATAAAATATCACGTATTTGAAAGACGGTAGCAACAATTTAATAAGGATATACTACTTCCTGAACTAATAGAATTTTTCCTTCGACCTTCCCACTATTGATATTTTCCCATGCTAACGCGAATCCACGACGCACACGTGATAAAAGCCGCCCATAAAGATATACTTTCCACGAAATCTATGTATGCGGAATCTTACACCGAGTAAATTAAATTAAATTAACCGGTAGACCTAGGTAATTTCTCGCTCGTAAACTCTCACGTACGCTTAATTGGAATTGAATAAGGACGATTTAATATGTCTCGCGCCACAGTAAACGCGTACGTTGAGATAATTAACACTGATACACAGATATCATGATTCAATTAAAGATATTCCGCTAAGTGAATAAAGAAGCGAGGAAACGACGGGTAGATAAAGTCGAATTCGAAAACAGGAGGTAACTAACTTCGTCTACCCTAGTTAACAGATTAATAACACAATTATACTAACGATGTTTATCCCAAACGTAAAATATCCCTCAACGGTATTCATTTCAATTAGGATATATATTTCATGGTACGTGTTGAGTTACACTCACGCTGTCTAGAAGAGGTGCGAGCGATCTAACTATTCATTTTAAGAATAACTATTATACGATGTAGTAACGACAGGATATGGTTTCATTTTACGGTTCTCTCCAATTTATTTAATTGTTCGGCTAGAATACATGCATGTAAATGGTCGAAACACGTTTAATAGAATGCTTGGGAAGACATGTGATGACTGTTTAGTACGAAGCATTGCATCCACGCTTTTTAGAGGCACTAATGGATACATCAGATGTTCACCCAAAGCCTCGTCAACCACCTCCAATTTTCTACTCTCACTTGATATAACTTGTTCAGATCTCGCGATCAAGCTAATGAAGCCACTTCCTCTGTCGATAATTATGTAAATAATTTCAAATCTTCCCTTGCAATTTCCACAAGGAACATTACTCGATTCCATACAATTTCAAACACTGACATTCTAAACGTATACTGAACGATTATGGATAATTATAAGCTTTCTACAAAGATGACACTTGACCTATAGAAATAAATAAATATATGAATAATAATGAAACGCGAGAGCAGTCGGAGTTCTTCGTCGAAATTAACCGAGATTTTGGCGCGTTTTTGTGGGAAAAATCAGAACCCGGGTTAAACGAGCGTCTCTCGTCTCTCGTTCAGTCGGGATTCTAGGAAATCAACGAGCGAAATTAACCTAGTCGGCCAATGGTCGGGGACTCAGTCTTCGACGTCTCTAACCTACATACACGCTCGGTCTAAATGATTCCGTGAAACGTCTAACGAGCCAGCGCAGCGTGCAAACAAATCGACCGCGTTATTTCCAACGACCGAACCCGAAACTCGTTTCCTGAGACGAGGATAATTTCGTGTAATTGATGCCCGATTAACGACATTCGGAAGAGACAGTCGCTAACAAGCTGATAACCAGGATCATTCGAGCTGGTGGAGAGTTCGCGGGAAGAATGAGAAATCCGGGCCAGAGGAAAGCGACAGTGGTTGTACTTTTGGGTAGGATTTTAAATAGAATATAGTTGCTTGCAATGAAAATTGAAGTGATCTTCATTTAAAAATATACGATAAACTAAGAATATTAGAGAAAAATTAAAAAATTCATTTTAAATTTGGCGCACAAGAGGTTGATATCACCCAAATTTTTCTATAAACCTCCGATACGTTCTTCCAACCCCCTACAAGGGCCACACAACATACAAGGCGAGAGATCGCCGCAAAAGAGGCATCATGACACTCGACGTAGGCACGGCTCTTTCAAGCCTCTACGTGCGACCCACGTGGGTCCCCCGGGGACGTCATAGGGTGAGCGGCCATTGAGTGCAGAACGGAGCCAGCGAACCGCGACACGGGCCAAAAGCGGCTCGCCTAGTTGCTCTAAGGCGAATTAAGTCCGCATTATTGTACCGATAATGAAATTTGACGATATTGTGCATTTTACAGGCGAGCCCTCCCGTCGTAGCCATTGTGAGGAGTCGCGGCCGCGTGCTGGCCACCCGCCACGGGTTGCTTCTCTCGCGCGGTTATTATTGCGGTGCCTAACGTTCCTGGTTGGCCTGTATCCGGTCGGGGACGTCGGCTACCCGGGACATTTAATCCTACCCGGGGTACACATGCGTGAAATCCGTCGGTTGTTACACGGTTTTGTTAATCTCGACGCGATAGGACGCGACTGGACTCGTGTTTCCTGGCGCAGGGTACGCGCTCGGCCACTTCTCGATATTAAACCGCGTGCCAGATGGGTATCTGGGTATTTAATTTCCGTAGAACGATGCTCATCGACCGGGGGGATGCGCGATTCGCCGACGATCGATCGCTGATGATCGATGGCTGGCCGAGTTTCTGCTGAAGGGGGTGGTTCTGTGATTCTATAGAGCTTAGCCGGTGATTATGGTTTCGATAGGGATTTTTGGGTTGTTCGAGGATTTATTTTGGGCGAGGGTGAAATTAACCCATTCGCTGCTAGGCAAATTTTAAGCGTTTTGCTTTGGGCGCCAAGATTAAGTACAGATATGTAATCTAGGTTATTATTTTGATAATTAAAAGTGACATTAAATTTGTCGTTCTAAAAAGAAAATTTACGAAAATTTACGACGAAACATAAGAAATCTCCAAGCTCACCCATCCACGCTATCCTCTTTAACCCTAGTTTACAATGGATCCCCGACAATTTCGAACGAAGAGAGCAAGAAACACGTGTGACGGGCGAGAAACGCTATGGTGGAAGACAGAAGGCCTGCAAAAGCGGCGACACCACGCGGGTTTGTTGATCCAGAGGGAAGAAGAAGAAGCGGGAGCAGCCGATAAGCAGCGGCTTCCGCGAAGTGAACCGCTCTGGCCCCGGGGGTTATAAAAGAGAAAATTCCCTGCCTCGTTTGTTTGCGGGCTGGCCGTGGCTCGTGGAAACGTTCCTCTACGTCCGATCGCCGGAATCCTTTTATTGTCCGGGTCGAAATGAAACGGCGTACGCCCGGAACGATCTCGTTTCGGCGCGCTTTGCGGCCACGGGGAAGACACTCGTTGCCGTCGTGTGTGGCCGGTCGTTCGTGGCTCTTTATTGGGTTTACACGGCAATACGGACCGCGAAGAAAAATATATCATCCGCGGCACCCACTATAATCTCCCTTCGTGAAAACCGCGCCGCGAGCTTTCGTTCCGCAGCACCATGCCTCGGACCTCCATGGTTCGGTCGTAAGGGAATCATATCCTCTTTGAAATGTAGGTTAGGTGGAATTTTTTGGAATTATTGACGATAAAATAGAGGCAGTTAAGGGGTATTGGATTGGAAATTTTTTATTTTAGAGGGTTAACGGATATTTGGGTGGGTAGAGGCCTTGGGAATATTCTGCGATGAAGGGAGTAGTGATAGGGACGTCGCTGAGGTAGGAAAGTATTTGATGATTTCATAATGTGAAGGGTGATGGTAAACTTAATAACAGGGACGTCTTGAGATGCAGAAGATGGTATAATATATCAACACATTCACTGCCAACTACGAGATATCTCGTAGAGATACTAAGAATGATACGTTTGCAAGAGGAGACCTGAATGCATGTATATAATACATATTATATCATTGTCTACCACCCAGTATTTCATCTGATATTTTCATAATATTAATTATAATAGTGGCTGAAAACTTCCCAAAACCGTACCACTCGAGACTCCACCACCTGATCCATCCCTGCAGTTCCCAGCCGTTCGGGATGAACCCTTGAATCGATGAAAACCGAAACGTAGACAACCTAACTGGGGCCTAACCGCAGCCACAAATCAACCAGCAGAACCGCGCGACGTTAACGAGAGATTTATATCCCAGCGACATGGAGGAAGGGCTCGTCTTAATAAAACTTTCCCCGTTCGTCGCCGAAGTTTACAGCGCGTGTAAATACGTGACTGAACTTGCCCCGCGAGCGTGTATGCGCCGGTGCATCGCGGATGCACCGCGCTGTTTCGAAATGCAGCAGGCGCGAGCCGTTCCACGTCGAATCGCTCACTCGAGCGAACTCGTACCTTTCAATCTGGCATTGATACGGGGGCAGCGGACGTTTGAAATATTACACTCGGAAGAAACTTTCGTCGTTAGCCTGAACGACTCTATTCCGACTACGCGCGCATTTCAGATGGCTCTATTTAATTGCAGTGGCTTGGCTAGGCGAAGATCTCTGGTAACTTAATTATTGACAATATTGTGAAATCTGTATCGCCTAATGTAAGCCACGAACATAAAGATTTATTAGGTATAGGATTTACGTGGTCAAGGGATAGAATGATTCATACTGAAATATTCATGAAATACTCGATTATTAAATATTTTTTAATAATCCTGGTTGGATTATTATCGTTCGAGGTAATAACTGCGAGGTTGGATTCGCGGGAAGATGGCAGCCCAACGAGCACGGAAAGTCACGGGTGAGTTCAGCAGCCGACCGATCACACGCGAGTGTGACGCGCAAACTACATGAATCTCGGAGGAAAGGAGCGGCAAGCAGAACGAAGATTATGGTACGGGGCCATGGGAAATTACCCCGTCGCGATCACTAGGCTTCCTGGAGCGTGAATGCATACGGATCGGCCCCCGTGGAAAAATCTCCGTGCACGGAACCGGGAAGCGCTCCTTGCCGCGCGGATGCATGCTAATTGGCACGATAAAGTGATTTAGAAATTCGGTCTATTTAACCCGGTATGCTCTGACTTCCTCGCGGAAATCATTGCTGGAGATAGATAGATGGAGAGATATCGAGCAGCATGCTAAAAACGCAAAAGAACTTCGAGTCGATGGTCATGACTCATTCGGAGCAGAATCTGCTTTGGAATTTGAAACCAACGACCACATCCTCTAGGCAACCGAGGCGTAAAGCATCTCGAGAGAGGAAAGTGAAGCTCCCGCTGTGTTCTCACCGTCGATTTCACCGTTGAGGGGAGGAGGTATAAAAAAAACGCGAACTCTAATTAAACACAGCGGCCCTGAACCGACCGTAATTAAAACACGTGGCGGCGAGAGCCCGAAGAGGAAGGATCTGCTCGTTTTGTCGGCTTATCGACGAGATTTTCTAAGCTGTCGGCTCCGTTCCGGGCTACGTGATCGGCCTGCTTGAAATTGGCCGTAATGCGGTCTTTCTCCATCCGCGGAAAAAGCGCGCTCCGCGAAAGGCACCTGCAAAGGTGCCCGCGGCCTACATAATGAAGACGTAAGGGGCGTGCCCGCGGTTAGGTAATTAATCGCGATGCACTCCGCGTCGCGCACCGACCCGAGCGATTATCTCGGAAAGCCTGCGATGCTTAGACCTCGACCAACGGCTTTCCTTTCCTACAGGTGTAAAACCGGAGTGGAGGGAAATTAATATCGGTGAGAATCTTGTGATTTCAAATATGGAGAAATAGTAAATAAAATACTTGGAGACAAGTGGGGGTATCTTCATGAGAAGTGAAATTTGTTAAGACTCTGAACAATGATCGAGAGCTAAATCCACGGGATAAAGTGACGTCAACAAATAAAGTAAAAATGTCCTAACACCAACAGTAATTTAAAAACCCGCAAATCACTTTGCACGATGACCAAAGCAAACCGCCCCGCAAATAAAAGAAACAAACATCGGTCCCCGATAATTCTAAAAAGGGCCCAGGAGCCATAAAGCTCGAATCCCCTTGTTAGAGTAATCGGCGTTCAGGGAGGCGCGAATAACTCGCCTCGGCAGCACCCTTGACTCCTCCGTCCGTGGGCACGTGGATATTGTTTTTAAAAACACCATTAACGAGGATGACTGTCAATCGCCTGGAGCACCGTCGCGGTACACGCTCGTGTAATCACATTACTCGGTGAGAGGAGGCCCCACGGTCGCTCGTCGCCTCACAATGGCCGCTGTTTTTGTAGTACGCTCACGGCAGCCATTGTTACGTCATTATTCGCGTCCCGGGCTAGGGGCACCGCAGAACGACGGGTAACTATAGCAGGATCCTCTCCTGAATCGAGACAGACCTGCCCCTCGTGTCGAACCCCGTCGCAGCGGAAAAGGAGGGTGCCCCTAACCCGTGCGCGCGTGTGTGTGCACCGTCGAAGGTGTTACCTCGTCGAACGCAACCCGAGGGGTGTCTGCGAGAATCGGAGGGCCCCCGGGTCCTCTTCTTTTTTTTATTCCACCCCGTCGATGGAATCGTACGTGGACCAGAACGGAATCGTTTCTTCTCGGGGTCTCGCGATCGACCGGCGGAACAATGAAACGAGGCCCCCGGAAAAAAGGAATGTTTGCAGGCACAGCCGACTTTTCCGTGACAGCTGCGGACACTCGAGGGAACGAAAACGTCCGTGAAACGAACCACGGAACCGAGCGTGTAACGCGTTTGCCTTCTGCGAGCACCGAAATGCAAGATTGTAATACGTCGAGATCGGCGAGACACTCGAGGCCTCGACCTGCGGAGACACCCTTTGGCAAGGGGGTGAGAGGAATGAGAACTGATGGGATTTCGAAAAGTCGATTGAACAGTATCTGTGTTGAGTATCTGTGAATTTTTTGGTGGGTCTGGGATAAGTGGTTCGAGTTCAAGGTAAAGTTTTCTCTGGTAATGCCCATGTTAAAATTCCTAAAATTTATCACAGTTTCTCTAAAAATTACAAAGAATTTTATTTATCTTAAACAACCCGAAGATGGCCAAGTTAAAATTCCTAAAATTTACCACATTTCCCAAGAAAATTAATAAAGAATTTTATTCATCTTGAACCACCTAACTTCCGAAGCCCTACTGTGACTGAACTAGTCGCCCCCCATTTCTTACCGCGGGCTGCACTTCGTTAGTCTCGAATAAATCGACGGGAAATGTAATATCGTGTCGACTTGACCCCAGCCTGTCCCGGGCGGTCCTGCCTGTCACTCGACTCGTCGTTTCACGTTGACGCGGGGTTGCTGGTCGCATCAGTCACCCATCTGGCATTCCCCAGGACCTGGACCATCCATGCGTGCCGCTTTTACACCGTACCCTGTTATGCATTTGACTATCGACAATGCGCGCAACATGTCGCGAACGCTCCGAGGGTGCATAACGAAGAGACCGAGAGCAGAGTAGGGGACGAGGAAGACGAGAAGAATAGGAAACTCGAGCGGTACAAGATCGAAATTCTCATCTAGATAATTTCGTACGATGAATAAAAGATTCACGAATCAATCCCATCAAAAGCTGTGCGGTTACGTACGTTCATGCGCAATTAGAGGTGGTTGGATAATCGTCGAAGCTCCTCAAGAGAGATATTAGTAATTACACAACCTTTTGGGTCGGGACATTTGATTAATTTATGTGCAACCTGAGTGCTAAGTGCCGTCATAATTACAAAATAAATATTTTGAAACTTGTTTCTACGAGAAGAGACCACCCATGGACCAGGAAGCTATTCATAGAGAGGATTCGAACGAAGCTCAGTTTCCTTCGGGCTATTCGCTGCTATCAACGTTATCGCGTGTCCCTAGGTAACACATTGGCCCATGAGCAAACTCATACGCGAAAGGGCGGTAATGGGCAGAAGGGTCGCGACGATGGGTGATCGCTCATCGAGAAAGTGACACAGGCGACAAAAGTACGCCTTATCGTCGAACCTGCACGAGTGGCCCGTTACGCGTAACGAGATACGTATTTTTGTGCCCGATGCAATATCTCCTGACCTGATAACGCGTCATTTGAGAAGTAACGGGTCCAACGAGCGTGAACAATGAATTTCCGGGTTGAGGGGTGTTATCATCGCTGAGTTGAATCAATCGACTGCTGAATAATTTCTCGAGCCTTTCAGTCGGGTTAAATATTACTTAATCCGCCAAAGATATCGATTCAATTAATGCATGAAGACGGATTTAACAACGTTACTTCTGTGGTTCTTATCCGAGATATTACAGATAATCAGTAATATATCTTCCCTGTATTTGATACTTTTAATGCGATCGATTTGTAACGATTATGTTCGTTAGTGAAATATTTGGAAAGAACGTAACATTAGAGGTAATAAAATTGTGGGATGGAAATAGATTTATCGGTGTAATTTCTGCTAGGTTCAGTCTATTCGTTATTGTGTGAAATATTGAAATCTAATGTTGGATTTAAGGTAATGAACACGTAGAACGTAAATTCACAGTGTAGAATACCACGCAACCTACCGATAGAGCAGAGTTCCTACAAGTGCCGCAGGCAAATCGCGTTTTCCCGAAGAACGCATTCAAATCGTCGTAGACCCCTTTCGAGAGCGACACTCGAGCCATCCGTCCACTTTTCAAGCGTCGCGGCTAACAGGATAAGAGCGCAGACCGCGAAGAAGACGAGGGACGACCGCAAATCGAGCATTCGCTGGCCGCTGAAGTCAATTGGTATTATTAGATTGGCAGCGTCAGGGGGTGCCGAGCATCCCCCGGTTACCAAGCACCCTCGAAGCCCGAGCTCGCGCTACGTTACTGGCTACGTGCGTGATGGTCGGCGGTAAATTTCATTCGAGGAATTATCATGATTGAATCAGCTTCTACGCTCCGCTCCGCCACTTCGCTCTCCAGGATAGATCCTTGCCCCCCTGCTCGTAAATCCGGCCTCGAAAATTTCCCGTGAATGCAAAGGACCCGTGCTTTTTCGCGTCCTCTGACGTTTCCACCCCCTCCAGGTGGGGAATTTAATTTGCCGAAATATTAGTCGACGGGAAAATTGGCGGAGATAACCTGTCGCCACCGAGATTTCACGCAGACACCGCTTGGAGGTAGTTAAGGGTAATTTTTTAGAAAAGATGAAGGTTCGACGTTTTTCAAAATGGAATATTATTGAATATTATTGCAAAACTGTTGATCCTTCCTCAGAGTCATGGTAAATTCGAGATCCTGCGATTTTGTCGAATGTACTGCAAAGCAGAATTTAATAAAAATGGGGCACTATATATATTTTAATTCGTCCAGGAATAATTTGCTTACTCTCAAAGCTAAGCATTTACAGTCTTAATCTACCTACAGATATGGAATAAAGCAGATTAGAGTAAAAGATTCTAAGAACAAAGCGAGCGAAAATAAAAAAATCAGGAAGACTGATAACGATTGCCGATCGACAGAATTCGAATCCGCGTCTATTCGGATCGATTATCAGCGAAATTAGCCGATACTGATAATCACTTTCTACCCGGACATCGTCGACATTCGAATCGAATCGAACAGCTGTTTCCTCGATCCTATCGCCGCGCCGTCCAGGAGTCGCCGATCGATATCGTCGTATGCACCAGCGTGGATAAAATCCTTCGCGCGATAGCTCATCGATCGTTTCAGCGATCCAATTTCGTCGCGTGCCGTGACCTTCGATCGCTTATCCGACGCAACGTCAACGTTTCGGATTATCGACGCGATTAGATAGTCTAACGATCGAGACGGGCAGACCGTCTATATCTCTAACCTTCCCCGCTTATCGGTCACGGTTAGGTTTGCGAAAATCTCGTTGAAAATCAGGTGACGCGATGCATTGGATGACGACAAAAGATAAGACGATGTTGATTGATATTTATTTATTAACACATTCGCGACCGGCAGATATTTTACGTTTCTAATAAAATTCTGAAGCTGGACATCGCAAATTTGTATCGTTAGAACGAAGATAAAAATTACAAAATATTGGAAATTGATAAATTGCAAGATATTTGAAGACAGGGCTGCTACATCATTATTATTGCAATAACAATTATAGACCATTTCGAAATTCATACTCGCGTAGGGTAACACGATCAGCGATACGCGTTACTGGTGGCTCCGCAAACACCAAGGGATGGTCTTCGTCGGGGGTAGATCCAAAAGGGATGCCCCGGGGCAACCCCCAACTCGGAAAAAACTGTGGAGGAATCGAAGGGCGATGACAATGGAATCACCCTGTGAGAGAAACGGTCGCGATGTTGTTCCACGCGTCGCTCCAGTTATCTGCTGGTGACTTCTGTAAACACCGGTGTTCCTAGGTATACTTTCAAAATGGACATGTTGGGATACTGGACACTTTGAACATTCCCTTCTCAACAAACTTACATTGAGAAGAACTGCTCGTGATGCAAACAAACCAAATAGATCTCCTCCAATTTATATACCTATGTATACTTGATTGTGATTTTTGGGAACTCGAGTGGCGTGAATTATGCTTCGAATGAAACAAAGGGATTAAAAACGACGACTGATAAAGCGAATCGGGTTTTACCAGAAGTGTATAAATATTGACGCTGAACGTGGAATGTAATCACGAAAATTGGATTCGACGATATGAAAGAATTATCTTGTTATTCAAAGCGAGAATCGAAAGCAGCCCACGGTCTATCGAGAAAGGCAATTTCATATCGGGGCGTAAATCGTTAACGCGTAATTGCCGAAATGCGCGGCGGTGCCCGTAGAAACCTTCAGGCCTGATCGTTTCAATAGCAAGGGCTTACGGCTTAGAAATCCGCCCCGATCTCGCCCATCCCCCTTTCGACCCTCCCCCGAATACTGGCATTACTGATTACAGAACCGCAGCGGTAGCAGCACGTGGCTCACGTCTGCGCCCGTCACAGTCACACCGGCCAATTTGCGTTTCCGTAATTTCCGCCTGACAATGGACCACCCTGTATACAATCGCGGCGAGCATGTGTGCGTGTGCTCGCTGGATAATCCGACCTGGCACGAAACACGACCACTACAGTCAATTTCGTACATGCTGCCCGCTTGAACCGTCGATCGCGCGTTTTTCGCACGGAGATTTTCCTTGCGGAATTCCATGAGGGTATGAGGGTTAACACAAGGATAATTGGATGGAAAGGTGGAGAATTAACATATTTGCGACCCGGAGATATTTTACGTTTCTAATACCGAAACGAAAATAATACGATTCTGAAGCTCCCCAAATTTAATATTGCCTACGACAATCTAAACCTCCTAATCTAAGTTTCAGCTTAAAGATTACGAAAGTGGTAACCAATAATGACGGTTCCTTACGTTACAAGTCACCCGAATGCCTACGAAGTCAAGGATGGCTCCAGATGCAAACGTGTTCTAATTCCATCCTTCCCTGGAAACGGCAGTGGGGGCACGGGGTGCTCGAAAATCGTGGGTCGACCAGGCAAATCCTTTCCAGGATTCGACATCGTCAGAAGGAAGTGTCGCGGCTTAGCGGGGCCCAGAAACCCAGAAGGGGCCCTGCGATCCTGGACGCGAACAATGGGACGCTCAGCGGGGGTGTTCCTCGTCCCCCCTGGTTCTCGAACCGTCTATTTTCCGACGAAATCCTTCCGAGAATTTTCCCAACGACAAAGGCTCGAGGAAAGACGTTGCCCCAACGATCCTGTGCCTCGTCCACGACAAAACGCAACCCCAACCCTTGGCAACTGTTGACAATCCCGTTGAAGGGCGACAGGAAGGCCGGCGGGGAATCGAGAAACACTTTACTGCCGGACGGAGCCAAAGGAGGCAACGATTTCGCACAATGGCATTAGACCGCTGCCGGAAAATCCGTTTAAAGTCGCTTCTCGCGAGCCTGGATGCGATATCGCCGGAGGATGGCCAGGACGACGCTCGGCGTCTCCTTCCTCGTGTTGTGACGGCCGATTAAACAGGGTTGGTGTCCAGTCGGGGACGTCAATGGCGGCTCCGCAGGGTGTGACGGGAAGTCGACATCCCGGAAAATCGAGCAAGAGGGAAACTGGGGTACGACGCCACTTGGAGGCAGCCTTTCTGGAAATGGAGTCAGTTTTTGCTTCCTAACGGATGTTTGCGAGGAATCGAAGGTGGTGGGATCACTTGGGGGACTTACGATTTCCGTTCTGGCAGCCATGAGAGATCGTTTGTCAGAGCTACGTAAATATGAAGCGCAGGGAAGATGGAATGAAGGAAATTTCCCGAGGAAGGACTTCTAGATATGTAGATTGTGTCCTGTTTGAAAAATGTGACTACTGGCTTGGTTTAACATTAAACGATTAAATATTAAATTATAATTAAACCAAGATCGAACAACGAAAAAATTTAAAATTTATACTGCTAAGATCCCCATCGCTCCCATAAAAAAATCTGCCTACCTCATACCTAATAATCTAGCCCAAATTAATACCTAAACCCTCCGAATAATTGCGGCGCAATAAATTTCGCCTCGTTGCCAAAGCGAGCCTAAAAAAGAAAAAAATAATAAAGAACCGCCCCTAAACAATACCCCACGCGCAATCGTCCCGGGTGAATGCAGCCTCTGTCTCGCGGCACAACAAAACCTCGAAAATCAGTCCCATAGCGCGTCCTCGATATGTGACTCGAATAACCGGGGTGGTCGAGGTTGAACAGAGAGAAAACGCGGAGAGAGTCGTTCGGGGCACAATGGACGTGGCGCAGGAGGAAGCTCTCGAGCTCCCGAAACGAAATCTAGGCAAAAAGGGGTTGTTTAGCCGCCCTCCCGGTGTAAGCGTTCCGGGCGTACCTGTGTTGTCGCCGCTTGCGCGTGCGTGCATACATGCGCGCGTCCTCTTTCGCGCGTGTTTGCGCGCATGCAACAGGCCTGGAGCCAGGACTCTTTATTTAAACGGAGCACAGAAGATGTGAATGCCTGGACCGTGGATTAAAAGCACCGTGACGCCGTGAGAAGGGGCGGAGAGGGAGAGAAAGAGAAGGTTGCACGAGGTTCCAGAGGAAGAACGGGGAGAGAGACAGAGAGAACCGAGCGAGTTCTGGAGAGGATCATTTGAATGAGTAATACTACACCTCGCGCAACCCACCCACACTTCCAATGGAAGTCCCGTGCGCGCAGCAGCTTTGTTTGATACGGCGCATTGTGCTGCCTGCCACCGTGCACCGGTTCACTTTATACCCCCGCACACAGGTACGCGTGGTCGGCGTGCGTGGCCTCTATGTGCGGACGCCGGCGGTCCTCTTTCTGTGTCTTTCTTTTTACGAGCGGCCACGCTGTGTACCACCCTCCCCCTCCTCCGACCCGGGAACTACTGAAAATTGTATTATAATGCGGCGGGGACGCTCGACAATGAGGGAGCGGCTCGGTCAAGTTGCCTTATGCCAATCTCGCGCGCGGAGGCGGTTACGATTTCAACGAGCAGGAATATGGCAGGGAAGAAAAACTGCGTCGAAGAGCTTCGCACATTTTGCAACGAGATGACACAGAGTGCAAAGGGGTAGAATCTTCAATTTCGAACAAGGGGAACATCTCTGCAGAAGCAATCAAGGATTGCCTCCTTCAACTCTTCGAACCTCGCAAACACCTTTGCAACACAGTTGCAAAATTTCTCTTTTCAAAAGAGTCGAGCACGACTTCGCCTAACTCCTCTTCCCTGCTGCAGGACCCAGGGGCTAATGGAGCCGAAAGGCCAAGCTTGCAACGTGTCTAGGAGCATCTCAGATAAGACACGCACGATTCCGCGGCGCGTCCACGTGTCCTTTAATCACGTGTCCGGCATGCACCAGCAACGTGGAAACGAGACGTACACACGTGACGCTCCCCCGCTGCAACAACGCCGATAACGGAATGCACTATTTGCACGAACCTAATCCGCGAACCCTGCGCTTCGGCTGCGAAATTTATCTGGCGGCGGGGACAGATAAGAACCCGCCGTCCGTGGTTTATCCCGGCCCAGTTAATAGTGATCTCGGTAAGCTCTCCAACGAAAGGTAGGTTAGGCGCCCCCCGCGGTCGTGCATACGGATAAACGTGAATTTCGATTAATCGCGACGCCGACCGACGTCCACCGCCCCCGCGTAATCCCGTTTACTCGCGAGCCAAATCGCGACGCTCGTTAGAAGTCTTGGAGGAACGTTGCGCTTCGTTGAACACGAGTTCCAAGGAGTAGAAGATTCTTATGGAGATATATAGATCCAGCGACTTATTCTACAGGTCCAGATAGGAAACCTCGGTAAAAAAATATGAGACTCTATTACAGTGTTTAAAAGGTAAGAGATACTTTCACTTAAATTTAATATCTTCGTCTATTATGTACGTTAAATGAAAATAGAAAAGAAATGTGCCTGAGTGGAACTAGTTTTCCCATTTTCTGTCTCTAATTGTTACCAACGAAATACAAGGTGTTCTCCGAGAAAAGCAATCATCGCTTCGATTTCGTCGGCACTCTTCGGGGTAGGAAGAAGGCAATCGAGGTAAGCCGTGGTAAATTCTGTCTCGGTATCTACGATCTGGATAAGCCCCCCCCCCACCCGGTAAGAATCGGAGATAGGGCGGGTACTACAAGAAAGGGATAAACGTGAATTTCGATTAATCGAAGGGACAACAAGTTGCTATAATCTCCGGTATAGCCGAATAAACGAGGGAGCCCGTGTAATCTGGGGGATGAAACTGGAAATCACGTTCCACTGCAAGCGTTTCATTAACCGTACCAACTTATAAACAATAATTGTAATAATATAACGGAGATCAACCGGAAGGGGGGTTTAGTTTAAGTGGTTTAACGAAGGAACGTGCTTCGCAGGATTTGCCTAACAGAACCTCGCAGCATCTTCTCTAGGCTCCACGAAAAAAAGGTCAAATTCGAATAAAATAGTAGGTGCACTGTCTTCTGGCTATGCAACGTTTTTTTAATCATAATTCACCCATCACACAAGTATGAATAAAATACACGACTCTGATATAAAGGGAGGTTCTTTCCCCAAACTCAAAAATTAGCATCAACCTCTACAGGACTGATAGACAATTATTTTCACAACATGTAATCCTCCCAAGTAATTACCTTCTCCTAAAAGACCTCCAATTAAACACCATCGCAACGGTCCTTCCAACTAACCGAAAACCCAGTTTCCGATTTGCGAAATGCGTCTCGCGGGTCGAATTCGCCCGTAGATGCTTCATCCGCGGATTTCCCAAGCAAAGAACGAACCAGGTCGAAGGAAGCAGCCGAAGGCTTAAAGGGCTTGCGAGATAGGCGAAGTTAGACAACAAGGAGGATGCGCGGCAGGCTTTATCGCAGACAACAGGATAATTAAATTTGTCGGGGTGATTTATGGCGTTGCATGGGATGGGCTTGGCGACGAGGGGCCGCAGAGGTGCAACGGTGGGGGGGGGGGGGGTTGATATTCCTCGGTTGTTCCTTGCACAACGCGACACGCCGTTCGAACCCCGAGCTACCTCCAGGACGCTCTTCTTTTCCCCCGAGCGAAAAAGGCAAGAGGGATGGACCGAAATTACTTGCAAGGTTTACTTTACTACTGCGGAAAATTACACGGAAGAGAAATATTACATGGACGACGCCGGCAAGAACACCGAGAACGACGACAAATCGTCGTCCAGAGTTAATTCCGCCAGGGGTTGATGGCGTTCCTCGAGTTTCGACTGCACCCCAAACCCCTGCGATCTTCAGCGTATTCTCCGCTCCTGGGACACTTGGAGCATTCGTATTTTCGGTGCTGACACGTTTGCTTTTTTACTCTTCGAGCAGCCTTCGCGAATTATTTTTAAACGCCGAGGTAAACCTCGTGGCGCGGATCGCAGAACGAAGTGAGGATCGTCTTCGTTCAGGTTACGTTATTGGTAGAGAAAAGTACCAGTTGAAAGTTGGTCGTAGAAATTTAAATACTGAAATTTATTGGCGACCTGAAATTGAATTGGTCCTACCAAAAATCGACATGGACTTTCCAGATGACCCAATACAAGATACAAACGTAAAATGGCTCGTACGACACGCCACACTTGAATGTCATAGCGTCAATTCGATCGTAACAGCTCATGAAAGATATATCGCTCTGTTAAGACTGACCTCTCGAACTGGTATAACCGCGGAACTAAATTTCAGCCGACTTGTCGATGATAGTTGAGCATCCAGCGACGCGTGAAAGTTTAAAGAAGGACAAAACGCGTCAATGCGGTGAACGCCGCCCTTAATAATTCAGTCCCGGTGGCTTTTTCCATGGGAAAGATCGAGTTTCCGGTGTAAAGTTGGCGACAACGCCGGGGAGAGATAAGACGAGTATCGCGGGTGTATTCCCTGTAAGAAAACAGAGTGAAAGATCGGCCCCTCGGCCTATCGGGAAAATCGAGGCGAAAAGAATTAGGGGCGGCCGGGTATACCTTCTCGGGGAAGGAAAAGAAGGCCTCCGACTTTTCCGCCCCTCGTGCCAAGTGTCGCCGGCCTCGTTAAATATTCAACCCTGTAATACAATATCCAGCGTGTAGAACGCCCCGACTACGAGCGGGATAAACGATTTGCGAGACCAGGGGGACGTCACCGCGCCAAACCGCCGCTAAAAGCTGCTCTTCGCCGCGCAGAAACGCAGCGGAGACGCTGGTCACGTAACGTGGATCAGGGGATGGCCGAAATTCACATCGAAATGGAAATTTTGGATGAGGAATAAAAAATGAATAACGTGTGCCATAGGTTGAAGCGTGTTTGAGTATCAATTAAGCCAACTGCGACATCTGATATGCAGGAGATAAATACGAGTACCGACATCGTTAACCAGCGCAATTGCTCGATATTAGGTAAACAAGCGTCGATGAACCCGTAAACCAGAGGGGAAGTTATCTTTTCGCGGTTGATTGCGCGGCGCAGCGTCGGGGTGCCGCGCGAAAGGGCAGGAAATTGCAATATTTTTCAATGGGGAAAGCGATGCAAACGTTCTCCCACGAGTTGCTACCTTTGTGACTTTGTGAAAAAGAGGAATTTCCAGAAGGGTGACGACTGAACGTCCATTTACTCCTTTCCACTAAAAATATCTTATCGATTGCATCCGCAGATAAGCCTCACGAGCTCCGATTAATCCTCCAACGTTGGACGTGAATTTTTAATATTTACCGGTGCTTCGAGATTCTACATTTGTTTTTAAAACTCGTGTTAACGCCAGCTCACTGGTTGCTCGGATATATTGAGATATCTAGACGGTTAACATCGATTCTTTCTACGAACGATTGTTTCCCTCACGTACGTAGGTAGCTGGTGCATTCGTGTCTGGAATCGAAATGTCACAGTCTAATGTCATGTGTCTATAGCGGAGACTAGCTCGAGGACACGTGACACAGAGGGACGTAGCAGGTGGTCTATCGAAACTTGCCGGTTCTCTAGATTAATCGAGCAATTACTTTGACCACGCGAAGTGCGGCACGAGTTACGCAGTCAGTTAGAGATAAGTGTACCTATGGACATAAGTGTGCCTGGCCTGTTGCCGCAGATTTTCCACGAACGTTCTAATAGATGGCTGAAGTAACACCTAGACGCAAGCAATAGTTGGTGTCACAGCGTACAAGACCTGGAAGACTATAACGAGGTAAGGTAAGTACAGTTCGTAAAGGTTACTTCGCTCTAACCACCAGTATGTGGAGTTTCCAGGTGTTCCAACTCCAAAAATTCCATTTGAACTCCACTTAATTCTCAGTTAGAGAACGTATCACTAATCCACCCTTTCACACCATGAAGTGACAGAGAACTCTAAGAAGCTAGAGCACAACGATCCTTCACTTCCACCTACTCCGCTATCCATCCTGGCCCACTCGATGCCTCCATCGACTGTTCTAATCGCTCCACGGCTATGCTCTGGAGTATTTTCAGTTGCTCTTCGACGCAGCACCGAGATCGGGAAGCCCCACCGGCTTTGGCAGCGGTCACGACGCTCAAAGGGACTCCAAAACCGAGTGTTTTCGAATTGCGGGTGCCAGTGAACGCGTTACAGGAGGCAAGAGGAAGGGATCGCGGGCTAAGTTGGCGAGGGTTATTTTAATAACGTTATAATAAGACGTCGGGATTGATGCTAAACTATTCGCTGGCAGCGGACGGTAGATCGCATGAGGCGAAAAGCGCGACCAGCTCGGAAGCTGTGGCAGAGAGACGCTCAGATCTAAAGCCTGTCGCCTACGAGTCATTAACATACTTACGTATCCGAGGGATCTCGTCGCGGAACTCCCTTTTTCCGGCGATAAAATTAAACGAACCGATTTCTTGGCGCACCAAGGTTCCCGTTTGTATCTGTCGCACGCCTCCACTCCCTCGCGCTCTGTATTTCTGACTGCCGGCCGCCGCGCCGATTAATTCGACGCTGTTTACCCGAATACCCGCGTCCCGTTCGACGACGACAGCCGTCGAGCACTTAATACCCCGTAGCAGCCGCGGGATAGCGATCGGAGGAAATTTATAGAGGAGGCTCAGGGTCTAGGGAATCCAAGTTCGCGGCGGAAACGTTCCCCAATTCGGAATCTCGAGAGAAACTTGGACACTGGGTACCTTGAATGTGAGTTAACTTGGGGTTGGGGCTTGGGGCACCTTGGGTGCAAGGTGATACTGTAAATGAGGAATCCGGTAGATGAAATATTTCATAAGAGTTTGCATCCACAGTTCAGAATTTCAACTAGAGCTCGTAGTCCTTCTTGAACTCGGACATGGGGTGTTCTAACCGAGACTAACTTCGAATGGTTTATGCGTCTTCAGGCACCCAAGGTGCAAGGGCGTAACTGGCTGCCCGGAAGCGACGATCAGATTTACATTCAAGCGATCCACGGATCGTCCTGGCGAGTTTAGAGGGGCAATAAACGAGGATGTTTGAACACGAAGGCTCCGAGCCTTTCGCTCGTGCCCGCTCACGGTCCTAATCGGTTCTCCCACCAGCCACGTCGATAGAAGTGATCGTGCCCGATGACTTTACGGGCGTCGATGCTCGTTCCCTTGATTTACGGCGCCCCTAACATACGCCGCGTTGCCTACATTGTCTCCCGGACGCGGGTTTCTCTTTGCGTGCGCTGCTCCAGGCGAAACCAACGGGGTCCTGTCTTCGAGGAGCAGTAGGATGGAACCCAAGTCGACACTTAAGGATCCAAGGTGACAGAGAAGGGTGTTTCTAGATTCTTGAATTATGAGTGAACTCGTAATTAAGTTTTTTACTTAACACCCCAAAAAATGCTTCAATCTCTGAAGCACAAAGTGTGATAAAGACCCACTTCTCCCGATCAAGCAGCCATCCTAATTGCAGCTAATATGCGGGAGGCATCAGGCTCGTAACAAAGTCGTTCCTCGAGTGCACGGCGGTCTCCTTTGCGACACGGTGGCGGTCGTAATTCAGTCGTTTCGTAGCGTCCGATTTGCCATAGTATTCCCCTTTATGCGAGAGACTTCTCGAGGCTGGTTGCCGCACCTGGCTTCGCGTCTTCTGAAAAAACCCGCGCTGAAAGCCGAGAAACTCGGGCCGAGGGTTTACTCTCGGTTAGGGACGATGTGCACCTTTCTGTTTCCGTATGCGGGCGCAGCTGTACCTGGTCGGAAGAAAAGGCGCTGGAAAGGAAAAGATAATGGCGCTACGGAGCTTGATCCGTCGCCATGATTCCGGAAGAGTTCGACCTCTTTGTGGACGTCGCTCCAGTTGCTCCTTATTCGCGGTGATTGTTGCTGGAGATGGAACTCTTTTTTGGTCTATTTTCACCTGAGAAATGTGGTTTCATGCGAGAAGGTTGTTTCAGGGACGATTCCTCATCGAGGCGATTTTTTGATGTCCGATTAAGGGTGAGAATTTAAGTGAGTATTAACTCGCTATGATGAATATTCGGTACAGAGCCTGCAGGAGTTCCTGAAGAGTTGTGGTCTTGGAAGTGCTTCTAAAATTTGAGTAATCGTCCAGAAGATCCAATGGGAATTCAATGAAATTCATGGATCGTGGAATGGCGGTTGCGGAACGGTGATATTTTTCCACGTGACTCCTCCTCTCCCTCTACCTATGCAGCTAGATACCGGGCTGGCTGGTCGGACAGGGCTAGATGTTGTTTTGCAGTGCCGGAATAGATATCGGTGGTGGCTGGCGCGGAGACAGGGAACTGCCACTATTTCTGACGAGAGGCGTCTTGCCCCCGCGCGTCCTCTTCCGCGTCATGATTGCCCCTCCCCCGTCGCTGTGCCCCGGGTCTAAGGTGGCCAACAGGGGAGAAAGGGGAAAGTCGCGCGAGAGAACGCGCGCGCATTAATAGAGGGCAGACGCCTCAAGCGGCCAGGAATAACCATCGGGATGTCACACTTCCATATAGACATCGCTGGTGAGCGGTTGCGCTCGATGATCTCGTTTATCTGACTCTTCCTCTATCCTAGTAGCCCTTGCTTCCTCGACGTCCTCAGGTTTGGCGAATTCCACGTAGGGCCTCTAGTCCAGTAAGTTTATTGAATACTGATAAGAGCGAAGGCTGATAGATCTATGTAGATCTACCGTAGCCTATGCCACCTTTGAAGTTGGATCCCATGAATCTGTTATTAAACTGCTGAAGAAGTGATCCCTAAGTCCCAATTTATTCAGAGCTGCCTCGAAAACAATGCAAAAATGTAGGTAGCTTAAGCCCTCGTGAAGTTTGAAGTCTCGCGAAGCCTAACATTTAAGGGAGGCTAAGAGGATCTCCAGATTCAGCGCGCCCTGCAGCCAAATCCCCTGGACGAGTGTAGCAATCCCGTAGAATAACAAGGGGTCACCAGTGTTGTTCTACAACACGTCCCGTTTCTCCCCATCAGAGATGACTGTGTCATCACGGTGCCGTAGATCCAAGTTTCAGCGAACGATTACCGAGAGGAACAACGTGGCCAAGATGAATGGGGAGGTGCGAAGCTCTGAATGAATCCGAGATTTATGAATCCACAGGCGTCTGCCGTCGGTGTTTATCTTACCACCGAGTCATATTTTCCCCGAGCCCATTGTGTGCTCCAGAAGCCTGAGAGTCAACGATTCATGAATGAAGGAGCACCTACTGGTAACGGTACCGTCTTAGACTCCTCGACTGGTCCAACGCCGTAACCTTTGACCTCGATTTTTTCGAAAATGGGGGCTTATGTAATTAAACGTCGACACATGGATACACATTCTACGAAGGAGCCCTGTAGCAAAGCATTCCAAAATTTAGGCTCCAAAGTATACTACATATAAGACCTAAGTCTTCGCCAAAAGAGTAATCCATACCAATAATAACCCCCCAAAATGGTTGCGTACGATACTCCAAACCTCTCAGTCCACCCTAGACCCCTTTTACCAGTCTCCTAAACCCTGTACGGAGCCTTCATCATCCTGACACGCGTTTGCGCACTCGGAACATCTTCAAACGATGCGGCAGACATGGCACGAACCAAGGAAGCCTGGGTCAACGCTTCCTCTCCGGAGCGCGCTTATAAATCCTCAATTAACAGGGACTTATGATTCACGGGATGCGTCGCGCTGACGATGAAACGAGCCGACAGCTTCGTAGGCAGTGGGCGTCGCGCGAAAGCGGCGTGGAAAAAGGGAAGCGTCCGAGAAAATCTTGCGCGCGATCTCTCCCAAAGGAGACAGACGACCGAACGATGGGAAGAGAGGCTGCTGGCGTGCATGCACGAGGTTTCAGAAGACGGCCAGGCATTCTAAGTTGCTGCTAAGTTTATCCTAAGCTCGGTGTCACGCGAACGAGCAGTTAACGAAACGCCGTCCCGAGGCGGAGAAGGAAGCAGAAGACGCGTCGGAGAGTCTACGCACCTGCCTGCATTCCCGACACAGGCTTACCTGGCCGCGAGCCTCCGAGAGAAACCACTATCTCGAGCTAGGGTACTTTGAAATCCTTTCTTAGGAGTCGAACCATTTCCTCGTTACTCCACGGCTTTGTTCTCGGCCCCTGCTGCGACTCCATACAGGACGAACACGCGTTTCGACGCTTGAAAGAGTGTCCCGCGGTTGAACGAGGTAATTGGATTGGGAAAGGATTGCTGGGTGTGTTTGACTGGTGGATGAACCCTCCGAGGAGACTCTTTGGTTAGGTCAGGTGATTTGTGGTGGATGAGCACTTGGGATTTTGCTCGAGGTTAACTATGGGTGAGGTGTGTAATAATGGAGGCGTTTGGAGGTTAATTTCAGACCAGAATTACGTTTTTTTCTGGTCGCCATAATATTTTAGTGTCCTCCTTGATCCCGCTCCATTTCTCTAGTTTAAACATTTTCTATGTATACACCTTATTTGGAGATTCCATTTCTATCTTCATCATTTTCACTCTCGAAAAAATGCAAGCCAAGTAAAGGGACCTCGAATTTCAGGTTTTGAGTGCGCGTACAAAGGACAAACAAAGAACAAATTCCTCAATTTCCTCGAACATGGGCGCACGACCGAAGTTATCGACCTAATCGGAGATGGTGGGCCCATTGTCAAGGAAGATAAGCGGAGGCAAAAGGCTTCGACGCCTGTCCGTCCCTTTCATTCTCTCTCATCACCACCAAAGATCTAGCGCCTATTCGTGAATGACAAATGCGTCTCCGTGTCGCATCGAGAGCACGTTTCTTCGTCGACCAGAGGAAACAACGACCGTGGGAAGTGAGTTAGAACGGCGGTTCAAGGACCAAGAAATCTGCTCAGATCTGCAGCGCCTTTCTCTAAACAACTCCTGTTAAGTATTCCCCACCGTACAGAATAATCCTCACGGAAAAATTCATCCTCGAAACAGAAAGCTAAGTTTGCGGTACGACAAACGAACCCTACGTTAGAAATTGACCCAGGATTCGAACAAAACGAGGAATATGAAACTCCGAACCGATCCGTGGTTCCACGAGTACCCATCGGGGAAAGCACTCGGGCCTATCTCACTGAATTATGAAACTGGCATAGATATCGCGGAGAAGTAGATAAGGGAGTAGATAAGCGGAATCGTTGAGAAAAAGGTCCTTCCCCGACGATGGAACGAGTTCTTTGAGGGGAGAACGAACCCACGCCCACACGCGACGCCGAGAGAAAGAAAAAGATTGTGTCGCGATATGGACGTGGTTCGCACCACACCGAGTGACTGATCCTCTCAGCGGCGCGTCTTTCAATACGCGCCAGGACCAACGCTGATTGCCATCGTTCGTGAGACGTCGCGTTTTCTCGCTCGTTCTTTTGTCGCCAAATCGCGCGGAGACGTTTCTGACATCGTATGCACATCCCCTGCGGTGATCTTGTCGCGATTACACGATCGCCAATTGGTACCGAGCTTTCTCCCGAAGGAAGATCAGGAGGAGAGTCTTGCCACGGACTGGAAGTGCGTGGTATCTGGGAAATTAGGTTGGAACTTTGAAATGACCAGAATATTGGCAGGTTCAGTTGGGTTCCTATTTAATTCTATTTAAAATAGTATGAGGTCAGTGTAGACTTTACCTAAAATTTTTAATTCCTATAGGTATACTAATTTCAATTATATTTATTCAATTGAATGTTAGATTCTCATGTCCTCCCATTAAATGTTTGTTTAACTCTAATACGGAGTTATTACGAAGACAATCAGAATTTAATTTATGAAGACGAAACATCGAGAAGCATTCGAAAAAAGACTAAAGAATAAATAAAAATTGCCTCCTATTAGATTAGGACTTGTCGTGCTGAGGAATACTTGGAATAGAGCAATTAGGAAGCTAGAGAGAGGATTGGACTCGTCCAAGCTTCTATTTATGAAACCGTGCACAAGGCTAAGGTCGCGATCGGTGATCGACGAGGATTTCCTTTTGGTCCACGGCGTCGTAATGCAAATCGACAAGCGTCGACTGTCGAACGCCGCCGTCGGCTGACACACGGGCGTCGGGGCGACGCTGCCTGAACTCCACCCGTGAAATCAGGGTGCGCTGACGTGTTACAAGACAGCGCTACGCAGAGGGCAAACGTAGCAGTTAACACCAGGACGTCGTCGGGCTCTCGAGACACGCCGATTATCCCGGCGATCGACTCGCGAGGAATTCGATCGATTAAACCAGGGGCATGATAAAACGAACCATGGAAAGAAAACCCCGAATGAATGAAAAAATCGCTACATTTTTAATCGAACTTGGCTGTTACGTAATAAATATTAGTCACACTCAACAACCGTAGAGTTGCAGCTCTTATTATATTTATGCTATTCCAGAATGAGGACGATGGAATTTAAAAATGTAATTTATATTTATTCGATTGGAACCTGAATCTTCAATTTTCATATGCAGATCAGTTGGTATAAAATAGTGATATTAAAAATTCTAGCACCAAATTGAGAAGATGATCAGTGGTATTGTTTGTGATCTTGAGAAATATTATTCAATATTGAGCGAGGAACTTGGTGATACTACTAATCCAGAAAAAATTAGAATGCTTGAGATTGATAAAGTCTATGTAATACCCCTTGACAGTACTTGACCACTTTTGTTGAACACGGGGAGCACGCGAGAATTTTGTTCCTCTTCCCTTTCTTTAAATAAAAATAGAAAAACCATCGGAGGGACCTCGGTTTTCGAGATTCTCGGTTCGTTCCCTTTTTCAGGCCGAACGAATTCTGAAGCCCGCACCGGGGCCGGGTTAAATTTAGCCGGTTGAGGTCGAAAAACGAACTCGTCGTGACTCTCGAAGCCACTGGCAGTCACTCAGTGAACACGGTTACGGTTATCGTCGTGGAGGGAAAACATCAGACGGGATCGAGAATAATTTAGGGAAGACAGGATACCCGAAATAGTCTATGCGTGAAACAATCGTAGAGGCACTTTGCCTCTAAGATCGTCGCGCGAAGTGGAGGAAAGAGGAGAATCTACGACGTATCGTCGTCGATTCCATCCTCGATTCACGTCTGGCAACCGTGGCACTCAAACTGGTCTGCTAGCACCACCGTTAAATGTTTCGCAAATCGAGTGTTTGCCCCGTTGGTCTCCGGCTCCGTGGCGGAAGTCGTAGGACGTCGAAGCCGCAGGGGTCGTTCTCGCGCTCGATTTACCAGAACGCATCCTGTGTCGGCATCCTGCTCACTCCAACGAGAGAAACGGTGATCCGAAATTCGAAAACGCTTCTCTCCGAGACCAGTACTCGCACGCAAGGGGTCGCGGCGCGGAGTACACGCGTGTTCGCACGTACACAGCGGCGCGCTGGTCCCTCTGATCCTCTAATAGGATTTATGCGAGCGGGCTCGATTACCTCCGGACCAGTCGAGGATACACACACCGTGGCATTCGTTCGGCGTTAATTTCGCGACACGCCGACGACGGTTCGATTAATCAGCCCGCCGCTCGGAAAAACGAGAAACTCGAAGGGGTACCGGGGAGTGGGGGGAGGGGGGGGGGGGGGGACACCCATACTTGACCAGGTGACTCCGCGAAGGTGGCGCGTTTCGATTTGAAGCACCGCAAAAAGGGGACAAGACACGAAGGACAAGCGGACGCGAGCAAAGGAACGGAATGCACTCGGAGAGCGTGAAACGGCTCGTAGCCAGCGGGGAGCTCGTCAGAAAAATCGCCGAGGTGGCCGCGCCGGAGCGGAATCTACACCGAGACCGACAAAAACCGCGTCAACGCGTTCGTGGAACACCGAACACGATTCTTTTGGAAGAAAAGCGCGCGGCACTTCGCGCCCTGCCCCCTTTGGAAGGGGGCAATAACGATAAAATCCCCGTGACGGCGGCGACGCCGACGAAACCAGGCCTCGACACGCCGCTCACGTAGTCGCGTTGTTCTTTCGACGTCGTATATCTAACGCCGTGGCGCGGTTAAAAATCCCGATGCGAATAGTTTTCTTCGCACCTCTGCTCTTGGAAGCCTGAACGCATTTCGCGCGTCTTTCTCAGCGGGGAGGGAAGCAAGACAACCCTGAGAAGCGTCGAACTGGACCTGGGACTTGTACAGGGTGTACTAGAGTCGATGTTCGAAGGAAAAGTTGTTGAAATGAGCTAGATGGGGTTGATGAAGTTGAGTTTCGGGACTGATTAGATTCTGAGTTGCAAGGTATGGATTATGAAGTATAATGAGTTGGATGATCTTCGTTGGATCTTTGTTTTCTGTTCACAATTAGAAATTATACCACATTTCATCGTCTAGACAGGTCCAGTAGGTCCAGAACACCATGAATCCTCAGCAAAATATTAGAGGATCAAACACTTTTCCAGAAACAAAAGCCTCCTTTCCCAGACTGGTACCCCTGGAGGGGGAGTTTCGCGCCTCCGTTTATAAACAGCCTGGAGCCGACACAACCGAAGAACCAAAGTTTCTCGGTTTCCGCTGTGCTGATCGGAAGGCCTGAGGACGGCGGCATTGGAGCAGTCGGAATGCATCCTCCCGAGTCAGGGTACGCGATTTCTTCTCTTTTTCGCGGTCCAACTCCCGGGGCCCGTCGGCGCGCGAGCAAACGCTCCTCTCGGCTTCTCTTATTTGGCGGTGGCCAAACCTAACCGAGCTGGATCGAAGGACGAACGACACGAACGCGACCAGGCTGCGGGAGGAGAGAATTCAGCGTAATCGAAGGAGGAGAGAAAAGTCGTGGGTCCATGGTCGAGAGTGAGAGAGGAGGTGGCTTCGACTCCCTCGTCGTCTTCTTCTTCTTCTTCTTCTTCTTCTTCTTCTTCTTCTTCTTCTTCTTCTTC
>NC_071982.1:17655074-17679845 GCF_026283585.1 Hylaeus volcanicus
TGCAGTTTTCTCAGTCGGTAATGCAGTTTTCTCGGTCGGTAATGCAGATTACTCAGTCGGTAATGCAGTTTTCTCGGTCGGTAATGCAGATTACTCGGTCGGTAATGCAGATTACTCGGTCGGTAATGCAGTTTTCTCGGCCGGTATTGTAGATTGCTCGGTCGGTAATGCAGATTGCTCGGTCGGTAATGCAGATTGCTCGGTCGGTAATGCAGATTACTCGGTCGGTAATGCAGATTACTTGGTCGGTAATGCAGATTGCTCGGTCGGTAATGCAGAGTGCTCGGTCGGTAATGCAATTATTTCATACTTTTCACTGCATTGTCCCATACTTTTAAGCAATTATATCTAGAGCTAGTGCGTATTCATATAAATTGACTAGAAATTATTTCCTACTTTTCACTGCACCTTTTTGGAAGTCGGTTAAATTTTTCTCCCAAAAAATTATTTCATTCGAGAAAGTGATTAATTGATAGTAGAATTTTAATGCAAGTAGATAATAATTGAGACACGAGTAACACGAAAACGATGTTTTATTTATATACAATATTTACAAAGACATGCTGTTGTCGTGTGGCTAATAAATGTGTTCGTACGCTTAAACGTGTACAAGATGGCATAAGCGTGGTGGCTTTAGTCTTTTTTGATTTTCGTTTCTTGCGCGATCCGCGAAGCATTTCGTTGCTTCGCGGCTGTGCCCATTGAAGGATACGTTTCCTTTTCCTTGATCACCGTGGCTCGGGATTATTTGTTTCTTCGTCGTTGTTTCATTCTTAAATGCAACTTTCCTGGATCGCCGCGCTTCTGATTACCGTCTCTGAATATCGTTGTGGCCTCTGGAGACTGTAAAACGTCTGCAAAAAGATGGAGGATTTTGTTACCTTGTAATATATTCATTTGGTCGTTTACAATAGTCCAAAGCTGTAACTCGAAGTTTGATATTTCTCGTATTCATTGCAACCTGTAGAGCCGCGTCAGAATATTCATCTTTCGATCGCTCGAAATTATAGTTTCTATCGAAACAGTTGTTAAATTTATGCCAAGATTTATGCACCACGCAATCCCTTGGTAATAAAATGGCAGAAGCAGCGGCGTAACGCTACTTTACGAGGTGATTTCCCGGCTATTCCGGTTTATCGCTGGGTCATTCCATGCCAAATCGATCACTTTCCGTACTCGAGACGAGGGATTTGAATGAAATTAAAATATGTTACAGTCGACGTGAAATTAGGGAGAGTTTAAGTTATCGTTTTGTTGATTTCAAATGAATTTCGAGTGATAGAAAATGATCTATCTATTTGGCGTGGAAACGTACTATCATCGCTAGCCTCTGTATGAAATTCGATTACTAACGTTTGGCGATGCTCGTGGATAATCTGAATCTTCTACGACGTCGTAAGACATCTCTCGTCCTTCCAATTGACGCGGCCTTCGTGGCAGGGACCCGTAATGTAGAAGCTTTCTATCTGAAAGTTTCACGGGGAGCTTAATGTCAGTCGTATAATCGATTTTTCGGAAAAATTGTGCGATATCGCAAACAGGATACCACGTACAGGGTGTGTGTTGAGAACATATACCAAGTCGAAGGGTCAGGTTTGACTGGGTCGATAACGATTGGATTAGGCATGTCGGGTCGCAAGGGGTTCAAAGTACCGTGTGTTACCTGTGAAATGATTGGTCAAGGCTGTGGTGGGTATAAGATCAGGATTCCCGTCTTCCTCTTCACCTTTGCCAGCGAATGTCGCGATGCTAGGTTGTTGGGGTGGTTTTGGTTTCGCTGGAGTGGCGGCGTGTTTTCGCCAAAGCGCCATCAGCACTCCAGTCACGATTAGCCCCAAACCGGTCGCCGTGCCACCTAGCCCAATCAGGATCGGCGACATGTCCACCGAAGATACCGATTCACCTATAAACGAAATCTCTACCAGTTCTACGTATACATAATTCATTCAACGATGTACGTGGTTGAAATTTAATTTCGTCCTCGTTTCCATTTCCAACCGAAACAACCATACACCCTTCATTTGTTTTTGAGTGTTTTCCTTCGAGTCCCTTTTGTTTCTAAAAGATCTTTTACAAATTCTACTACTTTGTTATTTTTCTATTTCGAGTATCAGATTTACCTATCTACAGAATCGTGATTTTATGTATTTAGACGTCGAGTTGAAAAGAGTTGCAGACACTATTCTGTTTTTGATATTCCCAAGCGTATACTTCCCGTTGAACGTGTTCGATCCCCGTGAGAACATCTGGGAGTCTGTTTCGGATACTCCCATGCGTACGAATCGCTTCGAGATACACGTTGGTTTCTAATTTACTTGTTTGTCGTTCACACTCCCCCAGAGAACGATGTTGGTTGAATTGCGGCGAGACATTTCCCAGGAACCTAATCTACTTCCAATTAGGGTCTTACTTTGGTCTATTGCGAAACTTCTCGGAGGCGGTATTTCCTTGACACCGTTCGATTAACGTGTTTATTAATTCACGCGCGTTGCTATCTCTACGAATTAGGTTCTTAATGGATGTTCAAGGTTCTCAAGTATTTCTTTAATTGCACAGTCTCGATAACTTCATTTGTTCATATTTCGTTTGTCCCGTTCATTGATATTGCTATTGCAATTAAATTTCACTGTCGTAAATTCGAGAAAACGTTATCGACGCGTATTCGTTCGGCTCTCGCCTATTTTAATTTCGTCGCCACTCGGTGCAACTTCAACATTAGTTCCTTCGACGAGGCGTCTTCGTAGCCATGGAAGATTAATGAACGCGGCGAGAAACTCCGAGGCAGAAGAACTGTCGGGAAACTGCGCGCTTCTATCGTGGGAGGGGGGGGGGGGGGAGCAAAAGGAAGAAACGGATGAGAGAAAACAGAATGCATAATAATACCTCATAAATTTGGAGGCTTGTTTCCGGATTCTGTGGAGGTCGACCGTTCCAACGTGTCGACAAAAGCAATGCTGCATTTCCTGTTTAAAGGATTACGCGTTACCCTGACAACTTCAAAAAATCGAAAATATTTGTCTCCGTAGTTCCACCATAATTAATTCGCGAAGGTGTTAACACCTCGAGACGCGCCTTAAATCTTGCGTATGTCGTGACGATTAATAACTGTTTACCACCTCGACTCAACCTGTATATTTTACGGTGATTATATTCTCTTGCGTAAAAAGCAAGGTTTCACGGCAGCCAACGGCGTTGATAACGGTCTACCTTGAGGCGCTTTACTCCGTTTATTTTAATTTGATAACAATCGATACGGAATTAAAATAGCAATTTCGTTCATACGAGCAACAATTAAATTTCCATATACTCGACACCGCGAGAACGTAATCGAACGAGTAATTAAATTTTTCATATCGAATTAAGAAAGACATAATCCAAGGGTTCTTTCTTCCTCGCTTGGGTTATGCATTTTTCGAACAGCGTATTCAGGGGTTGCATAACAACGACTGCAGATGCACGGGAACGATCCACGAAAGGGGGAAAATGGGACCGAGTCCAATTCTCATTTGGCTACTATCCTGCATTTTTTTAAACGTCAAAGAAGAGAGGAGGTTGCGATCGTATAGCCATTAGGAGGTCAGATTCCGAGAGTTTAAAAGCTCTAATTGATTTTAATTATGCGCTCGGAGCTAGCTTCCGTTCGGTAAACAAACGAGAAACGCGTTCACGCATCGAGGTAGTATTTTAATTTGAAATGATGAAAATTGCGGTTTATTCGTGTTTGTTTTCTATAGAAAGCAACCCGATATTTTCAACAAAATGTAATTGTAATCAAAATTTGTTCACGTTTTCCGTTCAACTCGTGTCAGAGGTACTTACGCACCGGTGAACTTGGCTACTCCTTTAAGCGCTACCCCTTCCATGATCACTGGATCGCTGGATCCTTTCATATTGACAGCGTAAAGGGCGACCGTCGTCGGTTTGTGAAGCTCCAGGTCCCAGTAAGGACTCGGCGATTCCAGTCGTTGTTTGTCCACGATCGCGACGAATTTTTGTGGCAATCCGCCATCGTATCCTTCCGTACACGATATCCTTATCCAGGAACCAGTTTGATTGTAGGCCGTGCAGTTTTGAAGCGGGTAAGGCCTGCCTGTAAAAGAGACGCGACTTTCGATCATTTAAACGTTTTAAAAGCCACTTGTGTATCGCACGCTTTGGGACCTGACGTTAATGCGTTTCCAAAATAACCGCGCGTATCCGGTGATTAACGACGACGCGCAAAGTTACGATCGTGTGTGTTTCTGGCGTGTTTATAGATAATATAACCGGGGCGTAAAAGCGTGTCCCTTTTTTGTCAAGAGAACGTACACTCGTATTAAGGGGTAACCTCGTGTACCGTACAAATTTCGCTCGGTACCCGGGAAGGGAAAAAGTGGCGTGGCCACATACACAGCGGCTCGCGTAACTTCATTTCATTGCTCAACGAAAATTGCAACGCGATACTGCACCGTTTCGCGGCGAATGAAATTATGTCCCACGGTCGTCATTATCGACGATGGTGTTACATTAACGAGATCGCTTGTATGCAAATAGGCGGCTGAAAAAGCTTGCGGAAAAGGTGGACAATGTGGTCGGTGTACCTATTCTTTACCATCTCGTTTGTCTTTTTTCCTCCTTTTTTTTTCGTTCCCCTCTGTATAACGCGCGATGCGAATATAATCCTTTGCAGCTAACGCAAATTAGTAGTGCCACGATAAAACAGATTTCGTTCGTTTTTCAAGCCCCTTCTCTTTGAATCCCGCTTTTCATTCTGTTTCAGTACTCTGAAAATTATTTAAAGTATACGAGATTATGCTTTACTTTATCGCTCACACCAATGGGGAATTATTTAGACAATTTCTTTGTGGGGTACTATTTCGATTTCTCCAAAAAAAACACTTTAGTTTCGTTTTCTCTGATATTTTACAAATGTCATATTCGTGTTCCTAATACCGACAAGCACCGTTGCACGTCGAGAGTTAAATTAGACACGGCGAGGAGCAGGGTTTCTGTAAATTTTTTTGTGTTCTCCATCACTTTGAGACGCCTCGTTTCGCAAATTTGCGACTCCGCAGAGTTGTTTGCGCTCGTTTCTCGAACATCTCCACCGTCGCAAGGGGTTTCGGACGGGTTCAAAGGAACGCCCACATCATCCGTCGGCATTTCCGTTTATCGCCTCGCATCCTCGTTTCAATTAGCGAGTTAATTACTCGCGACCAGTTGGTTGACTAAAGCCGCGGCGTGCAACGTTTTGCGTTGGATCCACGCGCCAAGTAGCGACCCTCGGTCCGCAAAAAACCGCTGCCTGGTAATTACATAAGAAATACGTTGCCTCCTCCACCGAAACTAAATTACGTGTCCAATTACCGCAACCGGCGCACACGGGGGAGGTTAAGATCGAATCAAAGGGAAAGTATTGACCAGGGCGAAACGATGATCGCGCTTACTCGACGGGTGCAAAATTAAACCCGTTGATTTCGTCGCTAAAACGGGGCGATTTTATCCGTCGTTCTCGGTCCACGGCGTATTTCAGCAATTCAGCTTTTCCATAAGTTAATAACGTCAAAAAATCCTTTGCAAAGGTTTGATGTCGTGTATGATTTAATAACACAACTAATTACTACACTGCGGATGTTTATGCAGATGCGTATTTTGTATGCAAATGCACATTTTATATGCAAATATGCACGTGTGTGCGGAACTTTGCATGCATGTATGCAAAGTACATGCACCTAGACGAGGGACACATGCAAGTATAAAGAGTATTCGTGGACTGTGCTGATGTCGTAATCGTCATTGGCATGTGTCAAAATGATGTACGGTGTGTAGGTCTATTATATACTGTTCTATTACTCTTTGCATACGGAAGGGAAATGCTTTTTTGCACATCTCGTGTTCGTGAATATACGCAATCTACTAGCAACTACTTACTAATTATATTTTCTTTTTTTTTTTTTTTTAAATAATTCGGTACTACATGTTTTTGCCGACTCATCGTACGAATCTCCCCTTGGGTAAAAACTGATGCGTTTCTGGAAATAAACATTTCATTCGTGCAGCGATGTATAATGCAATTGAGAATTTGCTCGCGTCTGTGTATTCGTTACCGGTGTTGCGAGCGTGATGAAAATGATCGTTTCGAGTACCTGCGTGAAATCTCACAAAATTCTCTTTCGTACAGTAATGCACTGCTAAAGAATGAATCGCTTTTGCAATTGGTACAGTGAACGCCGAGTTCACGAACAACTGTGAAAAAAGTTCGGTGTAAAATGCATATAAAAGCTCGCTAAACCCTAAATTTACGATGGGAAGTAAGATCATAATTTTACGGGTACTTTTTTTATCGCGGAGTAAAGCTTGACTGGTAAAATGGAGCACAGTGGCCAAGCTTTTGGTCGGGATTCGGTCAATACATATACCGTCGAGTCGCTCGTATACTATAATGAACATATTCAATTACAATTTTTATTAAATTCTCGCGAGAGACGCACGCGACACAACTGGAGACAACGCGGGTGTTTTTCATTTCGTCAACTATTACCAGAGAATTTCGGTCACGGTGCTCCTCTTGTGTTCGCGCGCCGCGAATTGGAGCACGGTGCTCGACAACTTTCGCAGCTAAGGAATAATTAAAAAACATCCGAGCGTCTCGTTAATTCGTTCCCACCGCTTCACCGAGTAATGACGACTCTCTTGACGCATGCTTGCACGCGCCACGCTCGCGACTCAGTTTTCTTTTCCTCGAACTTAAATCCCTCCGTGCTGGATGCACACCAGTTTCAAACAATCGACATTTTTCTATCATCATTTTCTTTTTTCAAACTTATCGGAACTGCATTGAAAGAATGACACGCATCGAAAACGGGAGATAACGCTTATCGTGCGGTTGCATACGTAAATGTGGTACGATAAGGTTAAAGGTCGTGGTACGTGACTGGGTTTCCACAAACCTGCTGCGATCACTTGATAGAGACACGGCTGTTTGGATGAACCGACGACGTTCCTCGCCCAACAGCCTAACGTTCCGTAATCCATATCGGATGACGGGGTGTAATTGAGTCTACTCGATGTGCCTTCGTTAGTGTATTTTGTGGACGGAATATCGTTGAGATCTCCGCTGCTATTGAAGGTCCAATGGAAGGTGACGGATGTAGGGTTGGCTTCCACCTCGCAGACCAAACTGATGGTCTCGTGTTTCAAGGCTCCGTGAATCTCTTCGGGAACGTTTAAAGGCGGCGGTGTTGCGTTCTGGTACCTCCAGCCGGCGGAATTTACAACGTGCTTACAAATAGGGGCGACTGTAACATAAACGCAGAACTCGCACGATGTATCCGCAGCATCGCGACGGTGAAACCGTATTCCTATAATTGGCTTGTACGTTCTTTAGTTTTTTACTTTGCTGCTATCGAATGCAACAGCGGGAAGTAGTATAACAACACTCACGGATACTTGAAAAAATTATAAAATTGACCCGTTACATTTGTCGAGGAAATTGCTTGAAACGCGGAGGTGTCGGCACAGGAGGGGGGTTGGGGGGAGAGGTCATATCTTTGTTGGTAACGTAAACTTAGGTTGAAAGTGGTTTACCGAGAAAGTTCCGTAACAGACGTTCCCAGCTTTTACATTTTTCACTTGCAGCGGTGAATTATCCCCTTGACGAAAACGAAGAGTCACGCGATACGTCGTAAAGCATTTCGCGTGGTGGTAAATCTCGCGGGGGTTACGTTGTGCTTGCATTAACACGAAGGAAATAAAAGCACCGATTACCCGTGACGGGCTCGCAGGGAAAATGCACGCGAGTCGAGTTGTATCGTCGAGAGTCCACGTTATTTTTCTTGCCGAACAAGGTAGAGATATACTTACACATAACCTGGAGGTCGACTGCGTTAGATCTAGCTCGACCCTCGGCATTGACGGCCATGCATGTGTAGTTTCCACCAGATTCTCGAGTTATTCTCTGAAGCACCAGAGAGTGGTCCGAGAGTACTATGCCGGCGGTGACGTTGGAATGAAGCTGCTCTTCCTGAATAAACAAAGAGAAAAGATCCTGCATGAAAGAGGTTTCGGTCGAGATTTCAGTAGAGATACGATCGCTTGGGTCTTCGCGGTTCACCTGATCGGCTCAATTGTAAATTTATCGAACCGCACGGTACAGTCTAACGTCGCGTGTAGTTTGACCTACAGTATTTCTGCTCTGAATTGTCTGCAAGAATGTGTTTCGGTCGTGGCAGACTTCGGAAACGTTGACGTGACATCCTTTGACGCGTGTGCGCGCAACGTTGACATTGTTCTAAAGAAGGAGACTTTGTTGTTCTCGTAATCCTGTAAAGCTTGTCTGGAGAGTCGCCGTGATAGTTTTTGATTTTTGAGGTCGCGTGCCTCCGCTTTCGTCAACCTCGGCCAAAGATGAGGTTTTCAACAAAATAGCTTTGGCCGTGGTCTTGCTTGCAGATTGTCGGTGGACGGGTCGGACAAAGAGAATTTACGATGTACGTACATTACTCTACCATCCCTCTGTCTCCTCTTCTCTCGTCAGCTCGTTATTCCACGTACATTTAACGCAAGCGTGTCGCTGTTGTACTCTCGGCGTTACACTTGTCTCTGGCCACCGGTTTACAAATATATACACTCCTGTATGTACACACGCATCTACGAAATATAACGCTCTCGTGTAGACCCTCTGGCGCACGAATTTTCGCGCCTGCTTCACGCCCGTCAACCCCCTTCGTCCCTTTCCTCGCGCAGCCAATATTATAATTTCTCCCTTAACTTTTCGACAAAGGCTTTGCACACAGATTGCGGCACAAGGCGTGTCACGCGAAACGGAGTCCGTGGACGGATGTAAATTTCTGAAACTCGATTATTTCCGTCGGCTCGAGAAGCCCATATTCCCGCGGATGTCTCGCGGCGAGTAGACTACTTGAATATTTCATCGGACTCGCGCTAAAATCACAAGTTGTTAAACCTTTCCTGTCCTCGTACCTCGAACCCCCGACACCGCGCGAACTTTTGGATCGCCTCATCCGATGAATCACGATTCGTCTTGGCAAATTTTCAAATGAATCGTATCGCGACGAGACTATCAAGCCTTGACCTATCGTCCCACCACCGCCTCTGTTGCTGCTAAAGTCTTTTAAAGCCATCATATATATTTCCTCGGGGCAGAATAGTGTTCTTTTAGGTCGTTCCGTTGCTGCATCTTTTGTTATTCAATGTACTTACATCCATTACATCATCCCTGAAGTATTAACATATTCGTACACATTCAACGTGTACAAAGTCAAGCATCCGCAAAGATTACAGCGATCAAATTTCACGTACCTCTCATGAAACTCGAGACCGAGCCGAGACTCTTGAAAGTTTTAGCTGGGACGTGTTCGGTGAACGCCGACCAGGGTAATTCCACTCGAGAAACCGAAGGAAACTTTATTGTGTTTCGAATGAATCTATATTTCGATTTTTTTTTATTGTTTCCCGTACACCGACAAGGACTTTTTAGTTTCTCTTGATCTCGTTGAATGAGACACTTCCAATTTACGAGTAGAGCAAACTGTCGCTTCTTCCACGAACTATTACACTTGTATGCGCGATAAAATTTAACGTTTTTGGTTCTGTTTCCGCGCTATCGTCCTTCCGAGATTTTACTTGCACCGTACAAGTGGATAAACTCCCTCGAAGGAGGGTCGTGAATAGCGATGGAATGAAACAGAGGATGAGGGGTGGCGGTTTCGTCGAATACGCGTGTGTTCCACTACTGGTTGTTTTATGCGAACAGCGAGCGCCGTATCTGTTTCGTTCGATTTCCAGGAGTTTGCTGGAACTTGTACGTGCAATCCGCACGGCACACAGGAATATGCCTCGAGCGTCTCGAAACTACCTCGGATTGGGAAGCAACATGTCTTCATTCACTGTAATAGGCATTCCTATTATTATTACTTGCGCACCCAAAACATGCATACACCGAACACACGATTTCCGTTCACCTGGCATAATAACGAACCTGCCCTAGTTACGTGCAACCTGAAAAAGAAATATTCTCTCTTGGAGTACAATGGCTCTTCTCTTTCTGAAAAGACATCATTTGTTTCGTTTGCTCCGCGAGTGATTTACGTTGCAAATAAATCAGTGTGGATTTATCGGTTATCGAAGCGATAACTTACACGGATTTCTAGAATTTGTTTTTGAACAACATAGAATTGTATATTTAAACGGTGCGTATTTGATATTAATCCAGCAAACATTGGATACCGATAAATTAATTCTGCGATAATTGTGAGTATTGCACGTATCGTTAATATATAATAAAATTCTGCAACTGCACAATACGTAGCATGTAGAATAATGTTAATCGATGAATATGATAATACAATTTTCGTTAATTCTACCAATCCTAATGGTGGTAAAATGGTTCGATAATATATCGAGCGCCTGGCTAGGCAAAATGTTAGTGTATCCTGATTCTCCATAGTATAAACCAGATCATCTAGAATTTCCAATTAGTTGCTGGCAGTAGTGCAGCCATCGAAGATAACGATGGGGTCAGTAGAATATCAAGATATTGGCTGCGTACATCATCGGATATAACCGCTCCTACGTCCAACAGTTGAATACGGATAGTTGAAAATTGAAGGTATTCGTGCTATCGTATTGTGTCAAATCCCTGTAAATTCGGAAAGATCGAGCTACGTATTACTTTTTTCTCGGGTTTCGCGTTAACTTCCCCCGGAGTTTCTCTATTTTTGCATAACGTAACGTGACTACATTAGACGTTAAATATTCGCATTCGCGTCAGAGAGATAATACGTGTTCGCGGCGAGGAAAGAACACATATCCGGTGCTCTGCATTACAAACGGATGGGCAGGGAAAGGGGTTGAGGAGAACGATAACTCCCATTCTCGTAAAATGTCTTTGAACGTGCGTCTCGCCACCAACGCGGTAGTCGTATTCTTATCTGTCGGATTATGCATAAAGGATAGGCAGGTTTTCTTCGTTTTCCGATTTCCACCGGGACGATTCCCCGCAATTCAAAGAAAAAAATTGCAACAAACGCGAACCAATGCTTGAAAAGATAACATGCAACACATTAATATTTTTTAACAGGAACATAACGCGGTAAATGTGTAAAATACGCAAAAATGTACAGCTCAAAATTTGTCTGAATATGAAAATCAGGTGGACTTTTGAAAGTTTTAAAATTGAGCCGGACAACCAAAACGCATTAATTGAAACAAAACGGTAGGATTTCAAAACACGACGTGTTTTAATATGCACATTTGTTCGTCTCGTATCGCGGTGAAACGTACGGTCGCTCTCAGTCCAATTCCCTGAAACTGTCGGATTTTTTGTACGAGGATTGGCATCTTCTAAAAAACGCTTTGCGATTCTGAATATGTACTTTTACGAATTCAAATGCACGAACGATTAAAGAATGATGAATAATGGTTTTTCCATAAATCCATTCCAGCGTACTTTTAACTTCGATGTTCGTTGTCGCGTTCTCTTCTTTCAGCGAGGCTCGATATTATCGTTTTAAAATCCTTGCAAATTGTGAAACAAATATTTGCATAAATGTCTATTAAGGATACATTAGCGAAACGATGTATCGTTTTATAATGTCCTTTTGGATAAGGCAAGAGAGAAACAAAATAACAAAGTGATGATAATGGACTGGTATCCAATTTCTAAGTGCAAAAAGCATGCAAACTCCAAACAAAATAGTAATATCGAGGTTGAACTAAAAAAATGTTCTTCATTTCTTCGAATGATACTTCTAGATTGCATTTTATCGTGCAACGCGTCCTTGGTTATAGAATCACGAGTTGAAAAAATTGATAGAACTGTGTTTACAACTTTCCTTGTTTCGTGGTTCCATGATTTGAGCGTCAAAAGTTCGTGGGAACAGGAACCATAACGTGTGGAGATATAAACCGCATAATGACATTCGACGCATACGTGCTATCGCGATAACGACGAGCATCATACCCCGGGACGCGTAGGTAAATCGGTGGAAGGTCCGACTTGATGTAACGCATCGAACGGATTTAGTTTCAACCGCATGTCACAGCGCGATGTTATCTGCTGTTGATTATGTCACTGGGAAGCACACGTACACGCGTAATGACGCTCGATCTGTGCTCATCTTTCTCCCTTTTCAGTTTGCGCTTGAAAACGATAGCCGTAATTCGAATCCGTGATCGAACGTATCTTGTTTGAGTCCGTGCGCGGAATCCGCGCCATCGGTTTCGATTAATCGACCGTGTCGAAAGTAACGAACGTCACTTTACACCCTCTGGCGTAGTCCTTTAAACTTGTCCCAAGCGTCGACGTGGTTAATCTACCTAATCCATTCGTTATCGGATTGCAGCGATTCCCTGGTCGTGACAAACATTCGTAATTCGCTTCGCGACAGCCTCTCGAGGTGTCGAAATAATAATGGGACTCGCTCGGGATAGATTAAACTCGTCCAAAATCGTTCATTTTGTGTACGACGCGAGAGTCATAGCTGGGGATTGAACGGAGCTAGCGTTTTATTAATTTATTTGTAACGACAGCGGGAACTCGAAGATTCGCGGGACGAAATGTGAGGAATTGTTTCTTCGTTTAAACGTAAGCTCGAATAAGCTTCTACTTTAATATTGCGTCGCTCGAACACAGATGGAAGCGTTTTGTCACTGGCGTTTTGACAGGAATTCCGAAATTCTCAGGACAATGGGAGGGGTGGTGGATACGTGCCGTTCGTTCGGCGGGGAAATTTTCATCGCGTTGACGTTTTTACGGGAGCATTTTTACGGATTGGTAAACCGGCTTTGCCCGCCGATTCGTGGGCAATTCATTGGTTTGGTTTTCGAACGTGTGAGGCGGAGGGACATCGAATGGACGGGAAGTGACAACGGGAGCCCGTAAATTTACAATAATTTCGACAGAGTGCACACGAACGCCCGCTCCCCTCCCCCTCTTCGGTCCCTGGTTCGCGTTCACGTGGACCGAACGCTCCTAGACATTTGAAATTATCCTTGCTCTGCTCGAGAGCTCTCTCCCTTCCGATGAAAACTCTTTTCTTCGAGACTTTTAAATTCCGTTACTTATTCACCGAATTTCCCTTTTACCTTTTTTCCTCCGCGACCCAGCCTTGGATCATATTCCACCGGAAGAAGGCGTCCTATTATTAAAACTTTTTCTCTCTCCTTGTTCGATTTTACCAACTTTCGATTATCCGAGTCCATTCGATCGTAATTCTTGCCATTAATTTCAGCGCGTTAATTAAGAATCGCGCATAACGTTCGTTTGTTGGATGTGAATTCACACAAAGAAAGAAATAACCTGTGAAAATAATTACGATGGATCGATGTTGCAGCGAAAAAGAGAAGATCCAAAACTGGTTATGCTCGAGTAGAAAAACAATTCTCCGAATTTCTCTCGTTATCAGCCCTTGAACCCGACTGGAACGAAACTTTTTCTCGAGTTGTCGAGCTTAACAATTTGAAAGATCTTTTCGCGTAATCTCAGAGATCACGTTACCGCTGTTACAGAAAAGTTGTCATCCCTTTGGAGGGCACGGTTCTTGCAACGGCTAAAAATCGCCGTACTCGTTGTCTAAAAGAATGAATGTCAAGCCGTTCTGCTCGTGTCTGGTACCTTTGTTCCATTTTTCGTGAGCTTTTAGAAACTTTCGAAAGGAAAGTCAATTTGACTGTCCAACGATCTCAGCTAGTTTCATTTCCGTTTCAATATTAGATCGTCCGACAAGTATCGCGGTATATCAATACTTCGTTGTTTATTCAAGACTCGAACGAACATTGCCATGACGACTAATCGATCATGTGTTAGTCGGTAAAAAGTACAATTTCCTACGGTTTCTACAATGTTTTGCCATCTTTGCATTCTACTTTAACGTTGGGCATTGTTCGCGTCACTTTCTCATTAAAGCCAAGCGAGCTTCGTTGTGGCAAGGAAAAGGGGACAAGAAAAGGAAAGACGTGGAAAGTTAGAGAATATCTGGCATTCTGCTTTCACAGGGTTTCAAAGAGCACTAATGGAGAAACCGATGGTGCGCGATGCGTACGATAGGAGATTCTATCGGATATTAGCGTGTGATCTTTTGTTCACATTGTTACCTTTACATTCAACGTGTATTGTAAAATTTTTCGCAATATCGAAATATTTGCCATCGTTTTGTGCCGGAGGGTGTATAGATTTGATGTAGAAACTGGGGCAAGGTTTGTTTGTTTTGTATTACTTTCTGGTGATATAATTTTCCTGTTGACGAGCCGGTTCAAGCACTATACATACTTGTCCCTGTTTTCTAAACGAAACCCTGCATCTCTTTTAACGTAAATCGATTCTTCTGGTCGTTCTATGCATCCAGGTATTAAGGCATGATCATTAAAAATATAATACTTTACGAGTTGTTTCATTTTTTATACGAGGAAATTACTTAATTCAAAGGAGGTATTCAAACGTTCTACCATTGCAGGTTAAACATTTTTTACTCGTTTTACTACATTTTTCCCCACATTTTCAAGTTGCGTAGCAATTATACTCGCGCAATTAGTTTTAATTTCATCTCTTGTGTCATACATATTGCACACGCACCGTTGCGACAAAACAGGAAATTATTTCGTCAAAAGACGGTTTCCTTTGTGGGATTTAAGTTTCATCAATTTTTTTGTACCCGCGCATGGGAACGAGCTTGTCCCAGTTTCCAAAATGATCGCGTATAGTTCGCTCGACTGTGTTTTCCTATTTATTAAATATCCTAATTAGATACAAATCTATTGTTCGAATAAAGTTTCGTCGGTCTCAAAGGTTATGCTTAAGAGAAACGTTGGGTAGAGGCAAGGGGTTTCGTTCGTAGGATTTCGCCGATCCCTTGGGAGAGCTTCGTCCCGATGGAGAAAATGATGGAAAGCATAATCCCCCTTAAGAGGCTTAACTCGACGAGTCTCGAGTGACCGAAGATAACGCTCGAGCTTTCCAGGTGCGAGCCGGGAGTTTTTCGCGAGTCAAGACAAAAAAGATCGGCACGACGACGTTTCCGTGTCGTCTTGGTTCTTCACGGCGCATTACTCACGCTTTAGTCCAATGTTCCTTAAACCAGGGCAAGATTTTCATCTAGATACAGTAGACTATGGGAACACCCGATAGTGTTCCAATATTTCTGAGAGATTCTAAAGATAAAATATAATTACAATTAGCATTCCTCGGATTATTCGTAACACCTAACGAAAAGAACGATAATTAAACTATTTCAGTCGAACCCACCAGGATCAAGCCGTTCTTTTGCTCTTTATTATAGCGCAATTTTCTGAATGCCCGAGACTTTAGAACGCGACATGGTTATTACGTCGGTTTTACGCTCTAGCGCCTTCCTTTTACGAGCACGCAATAAAGTAGACTCTAGAAGGGAATTCGTCTCGGCGTGTCGTCTAATTTCGCACTCGTGTCGATTCATCGAGAAGCTTCTCCGTCGTGTTTCCACACTTTTCTCCGCGTGCTTTCCATTCCGTATGAGCGTGAACACACACGACGCAACCGGATTCGTCGCCGCGGGATTCGAGCTTCTCGAGCTTGGCAGTTTTCGGGTTTCGTTCGTCATTGGGAAGCTAGCGGAAACGAGGGAACGGATGCAGCAATCGGATTGACGTACCTCGTGAAACCACGCCAATTTGTAAGCCTTAGGATTCGCCCTAACGTTGCACTCGAAGTAAACGCCGTCGCCTTCCTTGATGTTCTTCGGATTCAACGACGAGCCCATCTTCAGAGTGGCGATAGGGGCAACTAAAAAAAAAAAAAGGACGTAGTAGAATTTGACGATTTAAAATTACAGATGTGGTTCATAATTGCTTTATTAATGTCCATGGTTAGCACGATCATAAAGCTAAGCGCAAAGTAGTGGATTACCGTTCAACGTTGGAACGCTATTTTCTTCGGAATGGATGTTTTGATTGGATTATTTATATATAAATTCAATGTGAGTAGCAAACACTGGTTTATCATCATGCATGGTCAAGTGTCTAATTGCAAAGTAAAACGGCAAATTGCTATTCGTGGCTTCGATGCATTGTTTATGAACCAAGAGCTCGCAATAATATTCGAACATTAGCGAGGCGTGTTAATGAAATTTACATTTTCAGCCATAGAACGACCTACCGGTGGGAGGAATCGAAACACGAAACTATCGTATTTAATAATAGCACGCACGAATTCACGGGAAACGTTTTATCGTGCATAGTTCATCGCGCTTAGAGAATCGCTATGGAATTTCGCGCGCGTATCGATAATACCACGGCAGATACAGTTAAAATTCATATCCGGAGAAAAATTTAAGTTTGACGAGTAAAAGAGAAACAAATCTTCGTTCGTTATTTTCTCGACAAAAATGTGAAATTGTATTTGACGTTGAAATAAAACTAATCGATTCGAGCGTGTGTTTGCTGTCGACGTTATTTTCGCTAAAAGGAAAAACGATCCTAATTCGGCGTTGATCGTTGTTGCACGAGCCCGGTCGGTCTGTTCAAACATTTTCCTTAGATTTTCGGCGTCTCGTGGACGTCTGAGGGCTTGAGAAATTATTTTTCTTTCGGAAGAAACATCGGGATCGAAAGGGTAACTTTTAATTACCACGGCGATGCTCGGTGTACAAATATTTCTTGGACGAGTGGCGTGTTATTTGACGAGGCAGACTGGAGCAATCGGAAAACTCCCAATGGAAAGAGGACACTCGAAAAATGAAACGACGGAAGCAAACTATTGGGAGAAAGCACCGAGAAAATATTATATTTGTATTTTCGTTTGGACAACAATATACTTCAATCTATATTGACGTGGAATAGCCCAAAGACGTATCGCAGAGACTTGTCCTCTTTCTGGAAGTCAAATTTCTTCCATTTTTTTTTCTTGTAGCAATGTAGAAACCACAAGCGTCGGAGGCTTCTATCGATTCGAAGGATCAGCGGGATTATAAATTACGAGTTGTCGATGCGTCTTATATTTTTCGTAGCGATTTGATCGTGAAATAAATCGTGGATCGGAGCGCGCGGCTACAGGAAGCCGCGCGTTGCATGCATTCATCGTGCGGTATAAACGCATGCATGCGGCAAGGCACAATATGTACTCGAGTGCCGTGGCTCTAGCGGCACGTTCAGATTCGAGGAATACGTGCAGCTGCATATAACTGTGCCACCCTCTATACACCGCTCCTTTAGAGTGTGTACAACCACGCGTTTAAACTTAGAGCTAATCTTGGTCGCGCTAGTCGTGCCCCTTGTGCCGGTACATTCCAGGGGAAAATCGTTTGTGCACGTACTACGCCCGTTTTTGAGGGGTTATTACCCTATCGTGAACTCATATAATCCTATCAGAGCTAACATATAACATATAGCAGCACGATTCGATGTGAGCTAGGAATTTTCGACGATCGAAGATAGATATATCATCAAGTATTCTGTAAAGGAAACGGATACAAACATTTTGTTTCTCGACGAACCCAATTTCATAATTTTTCTCGGAACGTAAACATTGCCAGCTTTTCGAAATTTTTATTTGAATTTGTATAGTATTGCTTTCGGCCAACCTCCGCGTGGGTGATTTGCAGAGGTACGAGCGCGTAGTTTGCACAAAGGCACGTTCACTCTGATCGTCGCTATTGTATTTATCGAGCGTGGAACACGCGCGTTTATAATCGGATTAAAGTTTTCCATTAATTTAGTTCGCATCGCGCATTTTGCGGGCACGTATCGACGAAACGTGTTTGCGCACACGTGTGTCCCTCCGTTTCAAATGCTGGCACGAAATTGCGCTCGCCATAAGGTGATTGTCTCGATAATCTGACGATTAAAGAAAAAAATAACATTTCCATTCACCCAAAAGTCAATCGAAATGTTTTAATCGTTTTAGTCATCTACTTTCTATCTTCTGTTCGCGCGGTATTTCATTTTCGCGTTCGACTCGGTAAAATAAACAGAACGCGTTAAACTAAATGACCCGCGAACAAATATCGCCGATTCGCTTAAATTATGGATCAAGTATACGTATGGTATAATTTTGGTGGAAAATAAAATACACTATGGAATGAATTCCAAACAAGTCCACTGATCGACATTGCACGAGTTACTTGTATAGGTGCGTCCATCCCATTTCGATTTAAGTATTGTTTAAAAATGATAGGTGGACAGTCCCGTTTTGGAATTAATGGTTTTTGCGAGGTCTACTGAAACGATGCAATCTAGACTTTAGAGGAAACTTGGCACGGTGGTTTCGAAAGGACTATGCTAATATCTGGGCTAAGAAAAAGTTTGCCAAGTATCCTATCGTCGGGGCATGTCCGATTACTAGGACACCTAGCCCATTTGGTATCGAACGCTCGGCCAGGTGTTGGACTCGCGTGGTCTGGGAATACCGGGTCCAGCGTGTACAGCTATGTAATAAATGGGCTACGTCGAATCTACGTATCCAGTGGCGTTCAGCACTTACGTTACACGCTGCCGGCGTTCTAGAGTGCACGTGGCGCGTTCAATTACACGCCAACGGGACGGCCTCGGGTTAATTTTCATTACGCGCGCGCCCGCCTTTTACGAAAATTTCCTTGTATCCTGCGTGAACAGGCGAACGTCCTCGTTTAACGGGCTGGCCAATTTGGACGGGAGCAAAAAATGAATTCTACGAGTTTAGCTGACGTTTAATAACACGCCCAATTAAGGGACAAACGAGGCGAATCCGGTGATTCCGCTACGGTGGCAATCTCGAGTCGCTACGGTGTCCTGTGTACCAGCGACGCGTATCGCGAATGCTAGAGATCGCTGTAACGAGATGGTAATGGACGTCGGAACACACTGGACGTAACACCAAGATGGAATGGAACGAGGGAGTTGAATTAGGCGGGAGTGACCATGGCTCTCTTCGAGGTGTCGATCAATCCGTTGATGTACCATCCGAGATTAATGTCGAAGAGGTCATGGTTAAGCAAGTGGCCACCGTCTCGTGGTTTTCGCCGTGAGTACCCTTTTGTGGAAACCGAGAGCCACCACTGCGAGCAATATATTTCTAATGAGATAGGTTGCTTTTTGTTTACAATGAAAAGATTGATTTCGTATTCACGGGTTTGAACAGTTATGTTCTAAATTTTCTTCGCTACTTATCGGCGCTGGTGTTAATTTGGCTTGGTTTGTAAATAACGGAAAAGCATGATGGGATCGTTTGGATCGCGAACTTCGGTTAATATTTGCACCCGTTTTTACGAGCTAAATCTTTTACGCCGACGCGTCGCGACGGTTATTAAAGGGATGCCCTCGATAGGAGGTTCAACAAAATCGATTAAGACTTTTTTTTACAGTTTATTAACACTTTGAAGTATTAAAAGCATATTATTAAAATAAATATTTGGAATTGAATTTGGCGAACCCGTATGTATTCGGCTTTATTCGTCAAATAGAGGATGAAATCCCTTTTAATTAAAAAAAATATGTATCGATTTGATAATATTTAATTAACAATATTTACGTTGATATGAAACAAATGCTCGTTGCAACTGTATTCGTTAAACGTTTGTTTTCAAATAACTCATGTTGATGCAGAAACGAAATATTCGGGACATTTAATTCATGAGATTGTATTCGCAACGTAACCATTGTGAAAAATTAAACTATAACAAATGTACTCTACAACTTTGCGTTTAAATTTCAAGTTATTCCGCGTTGCATACGTCTTTTGTTTACAAAATTAAAAGTTTTCATTGGGAATATATTGTTTTCGATGTGCGATTCATTGTTTCTCGTCGCATTAAAAGAACAGAACACTTATCGAATCAACCGCGCCTGGCATGTTAATAGTTTCACCAACTTTGGATTAAAAGGGGCCGCAGGTAGAACTCTCCATTCCGCGTGGATTGCTGGTCTAAATGTGAGGAACATTGTATTCCCTAGCGTAATCCTCGTTACATTTGGCAACACTTTGGAACAATGTAATTCGAGGTGAAACAGGACGATTTTTGGTCCTTCGCTCCAGATATATTAAAGACACTGTTGAATTGATAACAGCATATAGATTTACAAGTAGTCGATCATAGGGCGATAAAAAGTCTTGGGTATAGCTCGTAATTCCACAATATCGCAATTTAGAGCTCGAAGAAAGTGGGCAAACATTGAATGAAAAGGACCAGTACAGGACCTTTGTCAATATTAGCGCGGAGTCTGGCGTATTCGCTTAAGTATTTTTATTTTATTGCTAGGATCGGACACTGTAAAAGGGTAATATCTAGGAATCTATTTTTTCAACAAATTCACCGTCCACGTGAAAGTTATTTTTGCTCCATCGAATCCTAAAATACCAGTCGTTCGAAGATTCGAGAGTTGATCGCATAGTAGAAATTTCATGAATAAGGAGGTGGGTTATTCCACGAGACATCGCGTGGTAGATTTTAATCCATTTTACGCAACACTGACGGTTTCTTTCCGAAAATTCCTCTATCTACGGCCTCCGATTCCCTCGGCTTCGCTGAATTTTATCGATCGGACATCGGTGATCAGCGACAGAGAGCAAAGACGATGCTTTATTGCAAACGACCGCCACAGGGAGAAGCTTGGCAGCCGAAGTGTAGCCATTATTCGTCCTAACGCCCCACGGAGACCGTGGAGATTCCTTTCGGGTGAATTCAACTCATCAAACTCAATGCCAAATGGAAGGTCTCGATAAAGAGAGCTGCGCAAGAAAAACGGCAAGGGGAAACAATTTGAAGGAAACAGGAGAATAGATGAAACGATCCGACGAAAAGGACGCACGATTTTCAAGAAAATAAAGTACGAATCGCTCGAGTCGTAGATTGATCGATACGTCCAACGAGGGTAGACGAAATTGTTACATGTAGACGATTAATCCAAAGTTCCGAGCTTGGAACTCGACGAATTCCAATATTCGCGGTTGGCACAGTATTTACCCTTCTGGCTCTTGAAACGTAAACAACTCGCAGAACGTCATTGAAGGGAGACTCGAAGAGACATTCTGGCTTGTATGTCGTAGAAGTTTGGAAGCGTGCGATACGTTATTCTGTAAAATTCCGTCGATAACATCATTGTATAATAATATGTAGTCCCTATCCGTACACATTCCTGTATGATGGATAGGATTATACAAAAGTCGTTTCCGGTCGTGGGAGTATTTACACGTAATATCGGAAACATAGAGACAGGAAACTGCCAATTCAACCGAGCGGAAGAAGGAAAGAACAAAAGAGGGAACCGCGAAGGGATGTAGGGATCGAACGAAGGTCTCGTACAATCGGTCTGCGCGAGGAGCTACTTCGCGATATGAATTCTGCAGCGTGTGCCGATGAATCGGTTCGATACGGTCAAGCCGAAATCCTGCTGGTCGGTGGGTTGTCTCATCGCGCGATGAACCCGATTGATATCGGTGCCCCACCGCGAGCTTCATGAAATTTTCGAAAAGGTTCGCCGATGGCACACGCGCTATCCGATCGAGAACGGATACGTGTCCCTGCAGAACGGACGGATTACGTGTCCTGCGGATCCGACAGAATCCCCCTGATCTTTGGAAACATCAAGCGGCTGCCCCGTCGGGATCGCAGATCCTTCGAGCTGATAAAGATGCAATCTTGAACTACTGCGGCCGTCTTTCCGCTGTTAAAAGAGATTTAATATCGGAAGAATTTTTCGCATTGTATCGTGGCTCGAGAAGGAGTTGCAGATAAATTAAAGCATTTTAAAATGTCCATGGAAACTCGAACACGCAGGGGCGGAGGTTGCCACCACGAATGGGATCAAATGTGCCCGTTGATAAAGAGGAGTCCTGTCTCCTGGTAAGACTCCGTCTCTTTGCGGGAGATATCATGTCTGTCGAGACGAAGGATTACGGATCGTCCCGTATGATAGTGTTTCTCAAACTTTCACGTGTACTTTTTCCAGCGAGGGAAAGTTTTGATGAACCTCTCAGAGTGGAATTAAATTATCGTCTTTTGAATCAATTTTTAAATCGAGTTTGCGTTCTGAATATTTTAATATAATTTTCATTGTTTCGTATCGTTTTGAAATTCCTTCAACTTGGTTTTATCGAGCCTCGACGTCAATCGTGTCGTGAATTTTAATTAAATCTAAATCTCACCAGGATCGGAAACCGCCAACATCCGTCGATGTCGCGAAATTGACAGAGTCGAAATTTAGAGTTCTGTCGATCGTGAACAGGGAAGCTTAACGATTCAAGGAAGGCGAATTTCCTCGGTGGTATTTCGCAGGTATCGAATCATCAGAAAGCGGTCAGGGGGAAGGGTGGCGAAACGAAGCCGATATATGCTACGCGAATAATGGGAGTCGATAATGGCTTTTCGACGTACGAAGACAGTACCACGATTTATCGTTTGTAGACAGCGTCCTCGTCCATGACGATGTCAATGTCGAACTTGTTTCGAACGGTCCCTTCAAATCAAACTCAGATCGAATTTAATCCGCTGAATTTTTGAAGCAAGATTTGGTAGATACTTTGTTTCTTTTAGTTGTTCGAAATTATAGTTAGAACGATGACGATTTAAATGGATTTTTGAGCGATTAGTTAAAATACGCGCAAGAACAACGGATCGAAGCAAGGCGATACGGTTGGCTCGGTCGTTGAGATTTAACGTATGGTTGGCACCCCAGGATTACGAGCGCGTCGAGTTAATTCGGGTGATGATAACGAACCTTCCTCGACGACGCTAATAGTCATTCCATGAGCAACGAGGTACCCGTAGCAGCGAGTCCAAATAATAGTCGGAAGCTGGGAGCTGCAGTAGTTATCTCCTGCAATGATCGGACATCTCGGACAGGAACAGAACTCGAATATACATATAGCTGGCATCTACTTGAGAACGATAATGAACGCCGTTCGAACGACGTTCTTAACTCTAGGATGACTTCTGCTGAGTTCGACTCTTGGAGTCATTTCAGAGCTCTCGTGAACTTAAATTTTATCATTATTGTAATTGCGTGCAATTAAATTGAGCTGTAAATAATCTAAAACGGGCCCGGTGTCGTGCGAGATCTCAGAAGTGCTCTCGAAGTTGAACGCTGGATTCTCAAAATTGAAGCAACCGCTGGATAGGTGTCAGCAATATGTTCGCTGAAGCACCGCTATTATTTCGTTCTCCGTCGACCATCGATCCACGTAATCGCGTACGCGAGTCGATTCCACTCTACGAGTCTCAACGATCTCGTTAAAGTTGTTTTTCTTCAGTTTTGTCAAGCTTTCGGCCGCGGCAAGTTCTTGTCTAGTAGGTGGATTATTCGGTCGAGCTACTTTGGTTGTGTTCTCAATACTACGACTCGTAAATCACCGGAATCGTAGGTATTCGCAAATTGGCCACTCGACCGCGATATTGATACTACCAAGTCGCGGCCCGAATAAGCTTGGACCACGAAATTGGCAAGTCCGGGTACCAGATTCTCGATAAATTCTCGATAACGATCCGGTGGGCATCGTTGACGGTCGTGCTTTAATTAACCCTAACCCAGCCAACCAGCGCGTCCATTTTCACTGATGTAAACTATTTATATAGCATTCGCGAAGCTCTAGTTCGCGTCACTGATAGCTGATGTAATCGTGACAATCGAAGTTTCTGCTTTTAGTTAGGAAACCAGACAAACCTGCAACCCGACTAAAATTTTAACCAAACATTTTCCTTGGCTTTTTCTCAATCCTTGTCTTTAATCCCTTGAATTTTTCGTTGACCGAACACAGAACGAACCGAATACGGTAAAATACACGACCGAGTCTCGCGACTATTTGGTTGCCAGAATTCGAATCGGCGCCACGGGTGGTAACCTACAGTTTATCGGTTATTACTAATCCGCCTGCAACGCCGATATAATCGTCGTGTAGTGGAGTGCCCGTTCCCGATCCGCGATTTGGAATATAATTTGTCGGATTTCGTGGTTTTTTTATCGACACGAAAATTTCACCGGAAATTGCGAGAGAAACTAAACTGAAAGCCTTTCCGTTCCGCTGGTACACTAACGAGCGATATTTGCTGTTTTAAGTCCTCTACTCACTCGGCTAATGCATAAGTCAAAATGTGCTTAAAGCGAATTCAATATCATCTGAATATCTCCAGTATTTATGTAGCAAGCTTATGCAGCAATGGTAAATCATTTGGCGGGGTAAACGGAATAAACGCAAACGTATAGCCACGTATTCGCGTAACTCGTTGTGTAGATTCGTAGCCGATGGCTCGCGATAACTTTAACAACGTTGGTTATTAGAATAGATCTCAAAGATTTCGACGCCGGGTAGGTCGAAGTCGCTTCAAGGCTGACGCGCGTAAACGTTGAACGCGAAACACCGAGTTCGGGGAAGAACTTTGCCAAGATGCTAGTATCCCGGCCCAAAAGCTACCTCGGCACTCTTATTACTTGTAAAATAGTGTATCGGATGCCTCGTAAAAACCTCATAAACTTGCTTCCCCCGACGGGAGAACTTCCGGGATTGCATCTGTCAAGTCCTCTTTCTTCATCCGCGGCCAGCACCCAAAAGACGTGGCTGCGTTTTACGGTTTTTACGGGGTTCGTTAACGCTTAACGTTTATTATTAAAGCTTCCTCGTCGTTAAGCTCATCCTTGGAAATTGTATTCCATAATTTCCGTAACACGATTCCAATCTCTTCGGGTGCCTTTCGGGTAGTTTTCCTTGCTCTTTTTCCACGTCGACGAGCAATTAAGCAGACTGCTCTGTGCGCGCCACCGTTCCTCCCTCCTCTCTCTCTCTCTCTCTCTCTCTCTCTCTCTCTCTCTCTCTCTCTCTCTCTCTCTCTCTCT